>NW_027480428.1:5757575-6060606 GCF_051401765.1 Calliopsis andreniformis
TGAAGCCTAGGTTGCCCGGAACGTAGAATTGGCCATCACTTTCAAACTGGTTGCAATTATTCCTGATAGATGAAGGAAACACTGTTGTATTTTTTTTGCATTTTATGGTTCGGGCGTTGACTTCTAAGGCCCTAACTATTGAATCTGTTGGAGCAACGCCCTAGGGTGAAGCCTAGGTAGCTCGGAAAGTAGAAATGACCATAAGTTTCATACTGGTTGCAATTATTCGTTTTATACGATGGAAAAACAGTTGTATATATATTGTATTTTATGCTTCTGGCGTTGTCTTCTAAGGCACTAACTATTCGATCTGGTGGAGCAACGCCCTAGAGTGCAGCCTAGGTTGCCCGGAACGTAGAATTGGCCATCACTTTCAAACTGGTTGCAATTATTCCTGTTATATGATGGAAACACTGTTGTATTTTTTTTGCATTTTATGGTTCGGGCGTTGGCTTCTGAGGCCCTAACTATCAATCTGTTGGAGCAACGCCCTAGGGTGAAGCCTAGGTTGCTCGGAATGTAGAAATGACCATAAGTTTCATACTGGTTGCAATTATTCGTTTTATACAATGGAAAAACTGATATATTTATATTGTATTTTATGCTTCTGTCGTTGACTTTTGAGGCCGTAGCTATTCGATGTGGTGGAAGAACGCCATAGAGTGAAGCCTAGGTTGCCCGGAATGTAGAAATGACCATAACTTTCACACTGGCTGCTATTATTCGTTTTATGCGATGGAAAAACTGATATATTTATATTGTATTTTATGCTTCTGTCGTTGACTTTTGAGGCCGTAGCTATTCGATGTGGTGGAAGAACGCCATAGAGTGAAGCCTAGGTTGCCCGGAATGTAGAAATGACCATAACTTTTACACTGGTAGCAATTATTCGTTTTATACAATGGAAAAACTGTTGTATTTATTTTGTATTTTATGCTTCGGGCGTTGACTTCTAAGGCCCTAACTGTTTGATCTGTTGGAGCAACGCCCTAGAGTGTAGCCTAGGTTGCCCGGAAAGGAGAAATGACCATCACTTTCAAACTGGTTGCAATTAATCGAGTTATACGATGGAAAAACTGTTGTAGTTTTATTGCATTTTATGCTTCTGGCGTTCACTTCTTAGGCCCTAACTATTCGATCTGGTGGAACAACGCCCTAGAGTGAAGCCTACGTTGCCTGGAACGTAGAAATGACCATCACTTTCACACGGGTTTCAATTATTCCGGTTATAGGATGGAAAGACTGTTGTATTTTTATTGTATTTTATACTTCAGGCGTTGACTTCTGAGGCCGTAGCTATTCGATGTGGTGGAAGAACGCCATAGAGTGAAGCCTAGGATGCCCGGAACGTAGAAATGGCCATCACTTTCAAACTGGTTGCAATTATTCCTGTTATATGATGGAAACACTGTTGTATTTATATTGTATTTTATGCCTCTGGCGTTCACTTCTAAGGCCGTAGCTATTAGATGTGGTGGAGCAACGCCCTAGAGAGACGCCTAGGGTGCTCGGAACGTAGAAATGACCATTACTTTCACACTGGTTGCAATTATTCGTATTATACGATGGAAAAGCTGTTGTATTTATATCGTATTTTATGCTTCTGTCGTTGACTTCTAAGGCACTAACTATTCGATCTGGTGGAGCAACGCCCTAGAGTGAATCCTAGGTTGCCCGGAGCGTAGAATTGGCCATCACTTTCAAACTGGTTGCAATTATTCCTGTTATATGATGGAAACACTGTTGTATTTTTATTGCATTTTATGCTTCGGGCGTTGACTTCTAAGGCCCTAACAATTCAATCTGTTGGAGCAACGCCCTAGGGTGAAGCCTAGGTTGCTCGGAAAGTAGAAATGACCATAAGTTTCATACTGGTTATAATTATTCGTTTTATACGATGGAAAATCTGTTGTATTTATATTGTATTTTATGCTTCTGGCGTTGGCTTCTAAGGCACTAACTATTCGACCTGGTGGAGCAACGCCCTAGAGTGAATCCTAGGTTGCCCGGAACGTAGAATTGGCCATCACTTTCAAACTGGTTGCAATTAATCCAGTTATACGATGGAAAAACTGTTGTATTTTTATTGCATTTTATGCTTGTGGCGTTCACTTCTTAGGCCCTAACTATTCGATCTGGTGGAACAACGGCTTAAGGTGAAGCCTAACTTGCTCGGAAAGTAGAAATGACCATAAGTTTCATACTGGTTTCAATTATTCGTTTTATACGATGGAAAAGCTCTTGTATTTATATTGTATTTTATGCTTCTGGCGTTGACTTCTAAGGCACTAACTATTCTATCTGGTGGAGCAACGCAATAGAGTGATGCCTAGGTTGCCCGGAACGTAGAATTGGCCATAACTTTTACACTGGTAGCAATTATTCGTTTTATACAATGGAAAAACTGTTCTATTTATTTGGTATTTAATGCTTCGAGCGTTGGCTTCTGAGGCCCAAACTGTTTGATCTGGTGGCGCAACGCCCTAGAGTGAAGCCTAGGCTCCCCGGAATGTAGAAATGACCATAACTTTCACACTGGCTGCTATTATTCGTTTTATACGATGGAAAAACTGATATATTTATATTGTATTTTATGCTTCTGTCGTTGACTTCTTAGGCCCTAACTATTCGATCTGGTGGAACAACGGCTTAGGGTGAAGCCTAGGTTGCCCGGAACGTAGAATTGGCCATCACTTTCAAACTGGTTGCAATTATTCCTGATAGATGATGGAAACACTGTTGTATTTTTTTTGCATTTTATGGTTCGGGCGTTGACTTCTAAGGCCCTAACTGTTCGATCTGGTGGAACAACGGCTTAAGGTGAAACCTAGGATGCCCGGAACGTAGAAATGACCATAACTTTTACACTGGTAGCAATTATTCGTTTTATACAATGGAAAAACTGTTCTATTTATTTGGTATTTAATGCTTCGAGCGTTGGCTTCTGAGGCCCTAACTGTTTGATCTGGTGGCGCAACGCCCTAGAGGGAAGCCTAGGTTGCCCGGAATGTAGAAATGACCATAACTTTCACACTGGCTTCTATTATTCGTTTTATACGATGGAAAAACTGATATATTTATATTGTACTTTATGCTTCTGGCGTTGACTTCTAAGGCCCTAGCTGTTCGATCTAGTAGAGCAACGCCCTAGAGTGTAGCCTAGGTTGCCCGGAAAGGAGAAATGACCATCACTTTCAAACTGGTTGCAATTAATCGAGTTATACGATGGAAAAACTGTTGTATTTTTATTGCATTTTATGCTTCTGGCGTTCACTTCTTAGGCCCTAACTATTCGATCTGGTGGAACAACGCCCTAGAGTGAAGCCTACGTTGCATGGAACGTAGAAATGACCATCACTTTCACACGGGTTGCAATTATTCCGGTTATAGGATGGAAAGACTGTTGTATTTTTATTGTATTTTATACTTCAGGCGTTGACTTCTGAGGCCGTAGCTATTCGATGTGGTGGAAGAACGCCATAGAGTGAAGCCTAGGATGCCCGGAACGTAGAAATGGCCATCACTTTCAAACTGGTTGCAATTATTCCTGTTATATGATGGAAACACTGTTGTATTTATATTGTATTTTATGCCTCTGGCGTTGACTTCTAAGGCCGTAGCTATTAGATGTGGTGGAGCAACGCCCTAGAGAGACGCCTAGGGTGCTCGGAACGTAGAAATGACCATTACTTTCACACTGGTTGCAATTATTCGTATTATACGATGGAAAAGCTGTTGTATTTATATCGTATTTTATGCTTCTGGCGTTGACTTCTAAGGCACTAACTATTCGATCTGGTGGAGCAACGCCCTAGAGTGAATCCTAGGTTGCCCGGAGCGGAGAATTGGCCATCACTTTCAAACTGGTTGCAATTATTCCTGTTATATGATGGAAACACTGTTGTATTTTTATTGCATTTTATGCTTCGGGCGTTGACTTCTAAGGCCCTAACAATTCAATCTGTTGGAGCAACGCCCTAGGGTGAAGCCTAGGTTGCTCGGAAAGTAGAAATGACCATAAGTTTCATACTGGTTGCAATTATTCGTTTTATACGATGGAAAATCTGTTGTATTTATATTGTATTTTATGCTTCTGGCGTTGGCTCCTAAGGCACTAACTATTCGACCTGGTGGAGCAACGCCCTAGAGTGAATCCTAGGTTGCCCGGAACGTAGAATTGGCCATCACTTTCAAACTGGTTGCAATTAATCCAGTTATACGATGCAAAAACTGTTGTATTTTTATTGCATTTTATGCTTCTGGCGTTCACTTCTTAGGCCCTAACTATTCGATCTGGTGGAACAACGGCTTAAGGTGAAGCCTAACTTGCTCGGAAAGTAGAAATGACCATAAGTTTCATACTGGTTTCAATTATTCGTTTTATACGATGGAAAAGCTGTTGTATTTATATTGTATTTTATGCTTCTGGCGTTGACTTCTAAGGCACTAACTATTCGATCTGGTGGAGCAACGCAATAGAGTGATGCCTAGGTTGCCCGGAACGTAGAATTGGCCATAACTTTTACACTGGTAGCAATTATTCGTTTTATACAATGGAAAAACTGTTCTATTTATTTGGTATTTAATGCTTCGAGCGTTGGCTTCTGAGGCCCTAACTGTTTGATCTGGTGGCGCAACGCCCTAGAGGGAAGCCTAGGTTGCCCGGAATGTAGAAATGACCATAACTTTCACACTGGCTTCTATTATTCGTTTTATACGATGGAAAAACTGATATATATATATTGTATTTTATGCTTCTGTCGTTGACTTCTTAGGCCCTAACTATTCGATCTGGTGGAACAACGCCCTAGAGTGAAGCCTAGGTTGCCTGGAACGTAGAAATGACCAGTACTTTCACACGGGTTGCAATTATTCCTGTTATAGGATGGAAAGACTGTTGTATTTTTATTGTATTTTATACTTCAGGCGTTGACTTCTGAGGCCGTAGCTATTCGATGTGGTGGAAGAACGCCATAGAGTGAAGCCTAGGTTGCCCGGAACGCAGAAATGGCCATCACCTTCAAACTGGTTGCAATTATTCCTGTTATACGATGGAAAAGCTGATGTATTTATATCGTATCTTATGCTTCTGGCGCTGACTTCTTAGGCCGTAACTATTCGGTCTGGTGGAGCAACGCCATGGAGTGAAACCTAGGTTGCCCGGAACGTAGAAATGACCATCACTTTGACAGGGGTTGCAATTATTCCTGTTATAGGATGGAAAGACTGTTATATTTATATTGTGTTTTATGCTTCTGGCGTTCACTTCTTAGGCCCTAACTATTCGGTCTGGTGGAGCAACGCCATGGAGTGAAACCTAGGTTGCCCGGAACGTAGAATTGGACATCACTTTCAAACTGGTTGCAGTTATTCCTGATATATGATGGAAACACTGTTGTATTTTTTTTGCATTTTATGGTTCGGGCGTTGACTTCTAAGGCCCTAACTATTCAGTCTGTTGGAGCATGGCCCTAGGGTGAAGCCTAGGTTGCTTGGAAAGTAGAAATGACCATAAGTTACATACTGGTTGCAATTATTCGTTTTATACAATGGACAAACTGTTGTATTTATATTGTGTTTTATGCTTCTGGCGTTGACTTCTAAGGCACTAACCATTCGATCTGGTGGAGCCACGCCCTAGAGTGAAGCCTAGGTTGCCCGGAAAGGAGAAATGACCATTACTTTCAAACTGGTTGCAATTAATCCTGTTATACATTGGAAAAACTGTTGTATTTTTATTGCATTTTATGCTTCTGGCGTTCACTTCTTAGGCCCTAACTATACGATCTGGTGTAACAACGGCATAGGGTGAAGCCTAGCTTGCCCGGAACGTAGAAATGACCATTACCTTCACACTGTTTGCAATTATTCCTTTTATACGATGGAAAAGATGTTGTATTTATAACGTATTTTATGGTTCAGGCGTTTACTTCTAAAGACCTAACTATTCGATCTGGTGGAGCAACGCCCTAGAGTGAATCCTAGGTTGCTCGGAATGTAGAAATGACCATAACTTTCACACTGGCTGCAAATATTCGTTTTAGACGATGCAAACGCTGTTGTATTTACATCGTATTTTATGCTTCTGGCGTTTACTTCTAAGGACCTAACTATTCGATCTGGTGGAGCAACGCCCTAGAGTGGATCCTGGGTAGCTCGGAATGTAGAAATGACCATAACTTTCACACTGGTTGCAATTATTCGTTTTATACGATGGAAACGCTGTTGTATTTATATCGTATTTTATGCTTCTGGCGTTTACTTCTAAGGACCTAACTATTCGATCTGGTGGAGCAACGCCCTAGTGTGGATCCTAGGTGGCTCGGAATGTAGACATGACCATAACGTTCACACTGGTTGCAATTATTCGTTTTATACGATGCAAACGCTGTTGTATTTATATCGTATTTTATGCTTCTGGCGTTTACTTCTAAGGACCTAACTATTCGATCTGGTGGAGTAACGCCGTAGAGTGGATGCTGGGTAGCTCGGAATGTAGAAATGACCATAACTTTCACACTGGTTGCAATTATTCGTTTTATACGATGGAAACGCTGTTGTATTTATATTGTATTTTATGCTTCTGACGTTCACTTCTTAGGCCCTAACTATTCGATCTGGTGGAACAACGCCGTAGAGTGAAGCCTAGGTTGCCCGGAACATAGAAATGACCATTACTTTCACACTGGTTGCAATTATTCCTTTTATACGATGGAAAAGCTGTTGTATTTATATCCTATTTTATGCTTCTGGCGTTTACTTCTAAGGACCTAACTATTCGATCTGGTGGAGCAACGCCCTAGAGTGAAGCCTAGGTTCCTCGGAATGTAGAAATGACCATAACTTTCACACTGGTTGCAATTATTCGTTTTATACAATGGAAAAACTGTTCTATTTATTTTGTATTTTACGCCTCTGGCGTAGACTTCTAAGGCCGTAGCTATTAGATATGGTGAGGCAACGCCCTAGAGTGACGCCTAGGGTGCTCGGAACGTAGAAATGACCATTACTTTCACACTGGTTGCAATTACTCGTTTTATACGATGGAAAAGCTGTTGTATTTATATTGTAATTTATGCTTCTGGCGTTGACTTCTGAGGCACTAACTATTCGATCTGGTGGAGCAACGCCCTGGAGTGAAGCCCAGGTAGCCCGTAAGGTAGAATTGGCCATCACTTTCAAGTTGGTTGCAATTATACCTGTTATATGATGGAAACACTGCTGTATTTTTTTTGCATTTTATGGTTCGGGCGTTGACTTCTAAGGCCCTAACTATTCAATCTGTTGGAGCAACGCCCTGGGGTGAAGCCTAGGTTGCTCGGAAAGTAGAAATGACCATAAGTTTCATACTGGCTGCAATTATTCGTCTTATACGATGGAAAAACTGTTATATTTATATTGTATTTTATGATTCTGCCGTTGACTTCTTAGGCCCTAACTATTCGATCTGGTGGAACAGCGCCCTAGAGTGAAGCATAGGTTGCCTGGAACGTAGAAATGACCATCACTTTCACACGGGTTGCAATTATTCCTGTTATAGGATGGAGAGACTGTTATATTTATATTGTATTTTATGCTTCTGGCGTTCACTTCTTAGGCCCTAACTATTCGATCTGGTGGAACAACGCCGTAGAGTGAAGCCTAGGTTGCGCGGAACGTAGCAATGACTATAAGTTTCATACTGGTTTCAATTATTCGTTTTATACGATGGAAGCACTGTTGTATCTTTATTGCATTTTATGCTTCGGGCGTTGACTTCTAAGGCCCCATCTATTCAATCTGTTGGAGCAACGCCCTAGGGTGAAGCCTAGGTTGCTCGGAAAGTAGGAATGACCATCAGTTTCATACTGGTTGCAATTATTCGTTTTATACGATGGAAAAACTGTTGTATTTATATTGTGTTTTATGCTTCTGGCGTTGACTTCTAAGGCCCTAGCAATTCGATCTAGTGGAGCAACGCCCTAGAGTGAAGCCTAGGTTGCCCGGAAAGGAGAAATGACCATCACTTTCAAACTGGTTGCAATTAATCCTGTTATACATTGGAAAAACTGTTGAATTTTTATTGCATTTTACGCTTCTGGCGTTCACTTCTTAGGCCCTAACTATTCGATCTGGTGGAACAACGGCATAGGGTGAAGCCTAGCTTGCCCGGAATGTAGAAATGACCATAACTTTCACACTGGTTGCAATTATTCCATTTATACGATGCAAACGCTGTTGTATTTATATCGTATTTTATGCTTCTGGCGTTTACTTCTATGCACCTAACTATTCGATCTGGTGGAGCAACGCCCTAGAGTGGATCCTAGGTTGCTCGGAATGTAGAAATGACCATAACTTTCACACTGGTTGCAATTATTCGTTTTATACGATGCAAACGCTGTTGTATTTATATCGTATTTTATGCTTCTGGCGTTGACTTCTAAGGCACTAACTATTCGATCTGGTGGAGCAACGCCCTAGAGTGAAGCCTAGGTTGGCCGGAACGTAGAATTGTCCATCACCTTCAAACTGGTCGCAATTATTCCTGTTATATGATGGAAACACTGTTGTATTTTTTTTGCATTTTTGGTTCGGGCGTAGACTTCTAAGGCCCTAACTATTCAATCTGTGGGAGCAACACCCTAGGGTGAAGCCTAGGTTGCTCGGAAAGTAGAAATGACCATAAGTTACATACTGGTTGCAATTATTCGTTTTATACGATGGAAAAACTGTTGTATTTATATTGTATTTTATGCTTCTGGCGTTGACTCCTAAGGCACTATCTACTCGATCTGGTGGAGCAACGCCCTAGAGAGAAGCCTAGGTTGCCCGGAACGTACAAATGACCAGAACTTTCACACTGGTTGCTATTATTCGTTTTATACGATGGAAAAACTGTTATATTTATATTGTATTTTATGCTTCTGGCGTTGACTTCTTAGGCCCTAACTTTTCGATTTGGTGGAACAACGCCCTAGAGTGAAGCCTAGGTTGCCCGGAACGTAGAAATACCCATCACTTTCACACTGGTTGCAATTATTCCTGTTATACGATGGAAAAGCTCTTGTATATTTAATGTATTTTATGCTTCTGGCGTTGACTTCTTAGGCCCTAACTATTCGATTTCGTGGAGCAACACCCTACAGTGAAGCCTAGGATGTCGGAAACGTAGAAATGAACATAACTTTCAAACTGGTTGCAATTAATCCTTTTATACGATGGAAAAACTGTTGTATTTATATTGCATTTTATGCTTCGGGCGTAGACTTCTATGGCCCTACCTATTCGATCTGGTGGAGCAACACCCTGCAGTGAAGCCTAGGTTGCCCGGAACGTAGATATGACCTTAACCTTCACACAGGTTGCAATTATTCGTTTTCTACGATGGAAAAGCTGTTGTATTTATATTGTATTTTATGCTTCCGGTGTTGACTTCTTAGACCCTAACTCTTCGATCTGGTGGAGCAACGCCTCAGAGTTAAGTCTAGGATGCCCGAAACGTCGAAATGATCGTTACCTTCGCAATGGTTGCAATTAGTCATGCTATACAATGGAAAGACTGTTGTATTTATACTGTATCTTATGCTTCTGGCGTTGACTTCTAAGGCCGTAGCTATTCGATGTGGTGGAGCTACGCCCTAGAGTGAAGCCTAGGTTGCCCGGAACGTAGAAATGCCCATTACTTTCATAATGGTTGCAATCATTAGTTTTATACGATGGAAAAACTGTTCTATTTATTTTGCATTTTATGCTTCGGGCATTGACTTCTAAGGCCCTAACTATTCGATCTGGTGGCGCAACGCCCTAGAGTGAAGCCTAGGTTGCCCGGAACGTACAAATGACCAGAACTTTCGCACTGGTTGCTATTATTCGTTTTATACGATGGAAAAACTGTTATATTTATATTGTATTTTATGCTTCTGGCGTTGACTTCTTAGGCCCTAACTTTTCGATTTGGTGGAACAACGCCCTAGAGTGAAGCCTAGGTTGCCCGGAACGTAGAAATGACCATCACTTTCACACTGGTTGCAATTATTCCTGTTATACGATGGAAAAGCTCTTGTATATTTAATGTATTTTATGCTTCGGGCGTTGACTTCTATGGCCCTACCTATTCGATCTGGTGGAGCAACACCCTACAGTCAAGCATAGGTTGCCCGGAACGTAGAAATGAATATAACTTTCACACTGGTAGCAATTATTCGTTTTATACAATGAAAAACTGTTCTATTTATTTTGTATTTTATGCTTCGGGCGTTGACTTCTATGGCCCGACCTATTCGATCTGGTGGAGCAACACCCTACAGTCAAGCCTAGGTTGCCCGGAACGTAGAAATGACCATAACATTCACACCGGTTGCAATTATTCATGCTATACGGTGTAAAAACTGTTGCATTTTTATTGTAATTTATGCTTCTAGCGTTGACTGCTAAGGCCGTAGCTATTAGATGTGGTGGAGTAACGCCCTAGAGTGACGCCTACATTGCCTGGAACGTAGAAATGACCATTACTTTCACAATGTTTCCAATTATTCATTTTATACGATGGAAAAACTGTTGTACTTATATTGTATTTTATTCTTATGGCGTTGAATTCTAAGTCCCTAGCTATGCGATCTGGTGGAGCAACGTGCTAGAGTGAAACCTAGGTTGCCCGGAACGTAGAAATTACCATAACTTTCACACTGGTAGGAATTACTCGTTTTATACGATGGAAAAACTGTTTTATTTATAGTGTATTTTATGCTTCTGGCGCTGACTTCTAGGACACTAACTATTCGATCTGGTGGAGCAGCGACCTAGGGTGAAGCCTAGGTTGCCCGGAACGTAGTAATGACCATTACTTTTACACTGGTTTCAATTATTCGTTTTATACGATGGAAAAACTGTTGCATCTTTATTGTATTTTATGCTTCGGGCGTTGACTTCTAAGGCCCTAACTATTCCATCTGGTGCAGCAACGCCCTAGAGTGAAGCCTAGGTTGCCCGGAACAATGATATACCATTACTTTCACACTGGTTGCAATAATTCCTGATATACGATGGAAAATCTGTTGTATTTATATTGTATTTTATGCTTCCGGTGTTGACTTCTTAGACCCAAACTCTCCGATCTGGTGGAGCAACGCCTCAGAGTTAAGTCTAGGATGCCCGAAACGTCGAAATGATCGTTACTTTCGCACTGGTTGCAATTAGTCATGCTATACAATGGAGAAACTGTTGTATTTATACTGTATTTTATGCTTCTGGCGTTGACTTCTAAGGCCGTAGCTATTCGATGTGGTGGAGCTACGCCCTAGAGTGAAGCCTAGGTTGCCCGGAACGTAGAAATGCCCATTACTTTCACAATGGTTGCAATTATTAGTTTTATACGATGGAAAAACTGTTCTATTTATTTTGTATTTTATTCTTCTGGCGTTGACTTCTAAGGCCCTAACTATTGAATCTGTTGGAGCAACGCCCTAAGGTGAAGCCTAGGTTGCCCGGAAAGTAGAAATGACCATACCTTTCATACTGGCTGCCATTATTTGTTCTATACGATGGAAAAGCTGTTGTATCTATACCGTATTTTATGCTTCTGGCGTTGACTTCTTATGCCCTAACTATTCCATCTGGTGGAACAACGCCATAGGGTGAAGCCTGGGTTGCCCGGAACGTAGAAATGACCATAACTTTCACACCGGTTGCAATTATTCGTTTTATACGATGGAAAAACTGTTCTATGTATTTTGTATTTTATGCTTCGGGCGTTGACTTCTAAGGCCCTAACTATTCAATCTGTTGGAGCAACGCCCTAGGGTGAAGCCTAGGTTGCCCGGAAAGTAGAAATAACCACAACTTTCATACTTGTTGCAATTATTCGTTTTATACGATGGAAAAACTGTTATATTTATATTATATTTTATGCTTCTGGCGTTGACTTCTTAGGCCCTAACTATTCGATTTCGTGGAGCAACACTCTACAGAGAAGCCTAGGTTGTCAGAAACGTAGAAATGAACATAACTTTCACACTGGTAGCAATTATTCGTTTTATACAATGGAAAAACTGTTCTATTTATTTTGTATTTTATGCTTCGGGCGTTGACTTCTAAGGCCCTAACTATTCGATATGGTGGAGCAACGCCTCTAGGGTGAAGCCTAGGTTGCCCGGAACGTAGAAATGACCAGAACTTTCACACTGGTTGCCATTATTCGTTTTATACGATGGAAAAACTGTTATATTTATATTGTATTTTATGATTCTGGCGTTGACTTCTATGGCCCTACCTATTTGATTTGGGGGAGCCACACCCTACAGTGAAGCCTAGGTTGTCAGAAGCGTAGAAATGAATATAACTTTCACACTGGTAGCAATTATTCGCTTTATACAATGGAAAAACTGTTCTGTTTATTTTGCATTTTATGCTTCGGTCGTTGACTTCTAAGGCCCTAACTATTCGATCTGTTGGAGCAACGCACTAGAGTGAAGCCTAGGTTGCCCGGAACGTAGAAATGACCATAACTTTCATACTGGCTGCAATTATTCGTTTTATACGATGGAAAAACTGTTGTATTTATATTGTATTTTATGCTTCTGGCGCTGACTTCTTGGGTACTAACTATTCGATCTGGTGGAGCAGCGCCCTAGGGTGAAGCCTAGATTGCCCGGAACGTAGAAGTGACCATTACTTTCACACTGTTTGCAATTATTCATTTTATACGATGGAAAAGCTGTTGTATTTATATTGTATTTTATGCTTCTGGCGTTGACTTCTTAGGCCCTAACTTCTCGATCTGGTGGAACAACGCCCTAGAGTGAAGCCTAGGTTGCCCGGAACGTAGAAATGACCATCACTTTCACACTGGTTGCAATTATTCCTGTTATACGACGGAAAAGCTCTTGTATATTTAGTGTATTTTATGCTTCGGGCGTTGACTTCTATGGCCCTACCTATTCGATCTGGTGGAGCAACACCCTACAGTCAAGCCTAGGTTGCCCGGAACGTAGAAATGAAAATAACATTCACACCGGTTGCAATTATTCATGCTATACGATGGAAAAACTCTTGCATTTTTATTGTATTTTATGCTTCTAGCGTTGACTTCTAAGGCCGTAGCTATTCGATGTGGTGGAACAACGCCCTAGAGTGAAGCCTAGGTTGTCCGGAACGTAGAAATGACCATTACCTTCACACTGTGTGCTATTATTCATTTTATACGATGGAAAAGGTGTTGTATTTATATTGTATTTAATGCTTCTGGCGTTGACTTCTAAGGCCGTAGCTATTAGATGTGGTGGAGTAACGCCCTAGAGTGACGCCTAGGTTGCCTGGAACGTAGACATGACCATTACTTTCACAATGTTTCCAATTATTCATTTTATACGATGGAAAAACTGTTGTACTTATATTGTATTTTATTCTTATGGCGTTGAATTCTGAGTCCCTAGCTATGCGATCTGGTGGAGCAACGCCCTAGAGTGAAACCTAGGTTGGCCGGAACGTAGAAATTACTCTAACTTTCACACTGATAGCAATTATTCGTTTTATACGGTGGAAAAACTGTTCTATTTATGTTGTATTTCATGCTTCGGGCGTTGACTTCTAGGGCACTAACTATTCGATCTGGTGGAGCAGCGCTCTAGGGTGAAGCGTAGGTTGCCCGGAACGTAGAAATGACCATAACTTTCATACTGGTTGCAATTATTCGTTTTATACGATGGAAAAACTGTTGTATTTATATTGTATTTTATGCTTCTGGCGCTGACTTCTAGGGCACTAACTATTCGATCTGGTGGAGCAGCGCCCTAGGGTGAAGCCTAGGTTGTCCGGAACGTAGAAATGACCATAACTTTCACACCGGTAGCAATTATTCGTTTTATACGGTGGAAAAACTGTTGTTTTAATATTGCATTTTATGATTCTGGCGTTGACTTCTTAGGTCCTAACTATTCGATCTGGTGGAACAACGCCCTAGAGTGAAGCCTAGGTTGCCCGGAACGTAGAAATGACCACCACTTTCAAACTGGTTGCAATTATTGCTGTTATATGATGGAAAAGCTGTTGTATTTTTATTGCATTTTATGCTTCGGGGATTGACTTATAAGGCCCTAACTATTCAATCTGTCGTAGCAACGCCCTAGGGTGTAGCCTAGGTTGCCCGGAAAGTAGAAATGACCATAACTTTCATACTGGCTGCAATTATTCGTTGTATACGATGGAAAAACTGTTGTATTTATATTGTATTTTATGCTTCTGGCGCTGACTTCTGGGGTACTAACTATTCGATCTGGTGGAGCAGCGCCCTAGAGTGAAGCCTAGGTTGCCCGGAACGTAGAAATGACCATAACTTTCACACTGTTTGCAATTATTCATTTTATACGATGGAAAAGCTGTTGTATTTATATTGTATTTTATGCTTCTGGCGTTGACTTCTAAGGCCGTAGCTATCAGCTGTGGTGGAGCAACGCCCTACAGTGACGCCTAGGTTGCCCGGAACGTAGAAATGACCATTAATTTCACAATGTTTGCAATTATTCATTTTATACAATGGAAAAACTGTTGTACTTATATTGTATTTTATTCTTATGGCGTTGAATTCTAAGTCCCTAGCTATGCGATCTGGTGGAGCAACGCCCTAGAGTGAAACCTAGGTTGGCCGGAACGTAGAAGTTACTCTAACTTTCACACTGATAGCAATTATTCGTTTTATACGGACGAAAAACTGTTCTATTTATGTTGTATTTCATGCTTCGAGCGTTGACTTCTAGGGCACTAACTATTCGATCTGGTGGAGCAGCGCCCTAGGGTGAAGCCTAGGTTGCCCGGAACGTAGAAATGACCATAACTTTCATACTGGTTGCAATTATTCGTTTTATACGATGGAAAAACTGTTGTATTTATATTGTATTTTATGCTTCTGGCGCTGACTTCTAGGGTACTAACTATTCGATCTGGTGGAGCAGCGCCCTAGGGTGAAGCCTAGATTGCCCGGAACGTAGAAGTGACCATTACCTTCACACTGTTTGCAATTATTCATTTTATACGATGGAAAAGCTGTTGTATTTATATTGTATTTTATGCTTCTGGCGTTGACTTCTAAGGCCGTAGCTATTAGCTGTGGTGGAGCAACGCCCTACAGTGACGCCTAGGTTGCCCGGAACGTAGAAATGACCATAACTTTCACACCGGTAGCAATTATTCGTTTTATACGATGGAAAAACTGTTGAATTTATATTGTATTTTATGCTTCTGGCGTTGACTTCTAAGGCCCTAGCTATTCGATCTAGTGGAGCAACGCCCTAGAGTGAAGCCTAGGTTGCCCGGAAAGGAGAAATGACCATCACTTTCAAACTGGTTGCAATTAATCCTGTTATAGATTGGAAAAACTGTTGTATTTTTATTGCATTTTATGCTTCTGGCGTTCACTTCTTAGGCCCTAACTATTCGATCTGGTGGAGCAACGGCATAGGGTGAAGCCTAGCTTGCCCGGAACGTAGATATGACCATTACCTTCACACTGTTTGCAATTATTCCTTTTATACGATGGAAAAGCTGTTGTATTTATATAGTTTTTTATGCTTCTGGCGTTTACTTCTAAAGACCTAACTATTCGATCTGGTGGAGCAACGCCCTAGAGTGAATCCTAGGCTGCTCGGAATGTAGAAATAACCATAACTTTCACACTGGTTGCAAATATTCGTTTTTTACGATGCAAACGCTGTTGTATTTATATCGTATTTTATCCTTCTGGCGTTTACTTCTAAGGACCTAACTATTCGATCTGGTGGAGCAACGCCCTAGAGTGGATCCTAGGTAGCTCGGAATGTAGAAATGACCATAACTTTCACACTGGTTGCAATTATTCGTTTTATACGTTGCAAACGCTGTTGTATTTATATCGTATTTTATGCTTCTGGCGTATACTTCTATGGACCTAACTATTCGATCTGGTGGAGCAACGCCCTAGAGTGGATCCCAGGTTACTCGGAATGTTGAACTGACCATAGCTTTCACACTGGTTGCAATTATTCGCTTTATACAATGCAAACGCTGTTGTATTTATATCGTATTTTATGCTTCTGGCGTTGACTTCTAAGGCACTAACTATTCGGTCTGGTGGTGCAACGCCCTAGAGTGAAGCCTAGGTTGCCCGGAACGTAGAATTGGTCATCACTTTCAAACTGGTTGCAATTATTCCTGTTATATGATGGAACCACTGTTGTATTTTTATTGCATTTTATGCTTCGGGCGTTGACTTCTATGGCCCTAACTATTCAATGTGTTGGAGCAACGCCCTAGGGTGAAGCCTAGGTTGACCGGAACAATGATATGCCATTACCTTCACACTGGTTGCAATTATTCCTGATATACGATGGAAAAACTGTTGCATCTTTAATGTATTTTATGCTTCTGGCGTTGACTTCGAATGCCCTAACTATTCGATCTGGTGGAGCAACGCCCTTGAGTGACGCCTAGGTTGCCCGGAAAGTAGAAGTGACCATAACTTTCACACTGGTTGCAATTATACCTGTCATATGATGGAAACACTGTTGTATTTTTATTGCATTTTATGCTTCGGGCGTTGACTTCTAAGGCCCTAACTATTCAATCTGTTGGAGCAACGCCTTAGGGTGAAGCCTAGGTTGCCCGGAAAGGAGAAATGACCATCACTTTCAAACTGGTTGCAATTAATCCTGTTATACATTGGAAAAACTGTTGTATTTTTATTGCATTTTATGCTTCTGGCGTTCACTTCTTAGGCCCTAACTATTCGATCTGGTGGAACAACGGCATAGGGTGAAGCATAGCTGGCCCGGAACGTAGAAATGACCATTACCTTCACACTGTTTGCAATTATTCCTTTTATACGATGGAAAAGCTGTTGTATTTATATCGTATTTTATGCTTCTGGCGTTTACTTCTAAAGACCTAACTATTCGATCTGGTGGAGCAACGCCCTAGAGTGAATCCTAGGCTGCTCGGAATGTAGAAATGACCGTAACTTTCACACTGGTTGCAATTATTCGTTTTATACGATGGAAACGCTGTTGTATTTCTATCGTATTTTATGCTTCTATCGTTTGCTTCTAAGGACCTAACTATTCGATCTGGTGGAGCAACGCCATAGAGTGGATCCTGGGTGGCTCGGAATGTAGAAATGAGCATAACTTTCACACTGGTTGCAATTATTCGTTTTATACGATGCAAACGCTGTTGTATTTATATCGTATTTTATGCTTCTGGCGTATACTTCTATGGACCTAACTATTCGATCTGGTGGAGCAACGCCCTAGAGTGGATCCCAGGTTACTCGGAATGTAGAAATGACCATAGCTTTCACACTGGTTGCAATTATTCGCTTTATACAATGCAAACGCTGTTGTATTTATATCGTATTTTATGCTTCTGGCGTTTACTTCTAAGGCACTAACTATTCGATCTGGTATAGGAACGCCCTAGAGTGAAGCCTAGGTTGCCCGGAACGTAGAATTGGTCATCACTTTCAAACTGGTAGCAATTATTCCTGTTATATGATGGAACCACTGTTGTATTTTTATTGCATTTTATGCTTCGGGCGTTGACTTCTATGGCCCTAACTATTCAATCTGTTGGAGCAACGCCCTAGGGTGAAGCCTAGGTTGACCGGAACAATGATATGCCATTACGTTCACACTGGTTGCAATTATTCCTGATATACGATGGAAAAACTGTTGCATCTTTAATGTATTTTATGCTTCTGGCGTTGACTTCGAAGGCCCTAACTATTCGATCTGGTGGAGCAACGCCCTGGAGTGGACCCTAGGTGGCTCGGAATGTAGAAATGACCATAACTTTCACGCTGGTTGCAATTATTCGTTTTATACGATGCAAACGCTGTTGTATTTATATCGTATTTTATGCTTCTGGCGTATACTTCTATGGACCTAACTATTCGATCTGGTGGAGCAACGCCCTAGAGTGAATCCTAGGCTGCTCGGAATGTAGAAATGACCATAACTTTCACACTGGTTGCAAATATTCGTTTTATACGATGCAAACGCTGTTGTATATATATCGTATTTTATGCTTCTGGCGTTTACTTCTAAGGACCTAACTATTCGATCTGGTGGAGCAACGCCCTGGAGTGGACCCTAGGTGGCTCGGAATGTAGAAATGACCATAACTTTCACGCTGGTTGCAATTATTCGTTTTATACGATGCAAACGCTGTTGTATTTATATCGTATTTTATGCTTCTGGCGTATACTTCTATGGACCTAACTATTCGATCTGGTGGAGCAACGCCCTAGAGTGGATCCCAGGCTACTCGGAATGTAGAAATGACCATAACTTTCACACTGGTTGCAATTATTCGTTTTATACGATGCAAACGCTGTTGTATTTATATCGTATTTTATGCTTCTGGCGTTGACTTCTAAGGCACTAACTATTCGATCTGGTAGAGCAACGCCCTAGAGTGAAGCCTAGGTTGCCCTGAACTTAGAATTGCCCATCACCTTCAAACTGGTCGCAATTATTCCTGTTATATGATGGAAACACTGTTGTATTTTTTTTGCATTTTATGGTTCGGGCGTAGACTTCTAAGGCCATAACTATTCAATCTGTGGGAGCAACGCCCTAGGGTGAAGCCTAGGTTGTTCGGAAAGTAGAAATGACCATAAGTTTCATACTGGTTGCAATTATTCGTTTTATACGATGGAAAAGCTGTTGTATTTATATTGTATTTTATGCTTCTGGCGTTGACTTCTAAGGCACTAACTATTCGGTCTGGTGGAGCAACGCCCTAGAGTGAAGCCTAGGTTGCCCGGAAGGTAGAATTGGCCATCACTTTCAAACTGGTTGCAATTATTCGTTTTATACGATGGAAAAACTGTTGTATTTATATTGTATTTTATGCTTCTGGCGTTGACTTCTAAGGCACTAACTATTCGATCTGGTGGAGCAGCGCCCTAGAATGAAGCCTAGGTTGCCCGGAACGTAGAATTGGTCATCACTTTCAAACTGGTTGCAATTATTCCTGTTATATGATGGAAACACTGTTGTATTTTTATTGCATTTTATGCTTCGGGCGTTGACTTCTAAGGCCCTAACTATTCAATCTGTTGGAGCAACGCCCTAGGGTGAAGCCTAGCTTGCTCGGAAAGTAGAAATGACCATAAGTTTCATACTGGTTGCAGTTACTCGTTTTATACGATGGAAAAGCTGTTGTACTTATATCGCATTTTATGCTTCTGGCGTTGGCTTCTTAGGCCGTAACTATTCGGTCTGGTGGAGCAACGCCATGGAGAGAAGCCTAGGTTGCCCGGAACGTAGAATTGGCCATCACTTTCAAACTGGTTGCAATTACTCCTGTTATATGATGGAAACACTGTTGTATTTTTTTTGCATTTTATGGTTCGGGCGTTCACTTGTAAGGTCCTAACTATTGAATCTGTTGGAGCAGCGCCCTAGGGTGAAGCCTAGCTTGCTCGGAAAGTAGAAATGATCATAAGTTTCATACTGCTTGCAATTATTCGTTTTATACGATGGAAACACTGTTGTATTTATATTGCATTTTATGCTTCGGGCGTTGACTTCTAAGGCCCTAACTATTCAATCTGTTGGAGCAACGCCCTAGGGTGAAACCTAGGTGGCTCGGAAAGTAGAAATGACCATCAGTTTCATACTGGTTGCAATTATTCGTTTTATACGATGGAAAAACTGTTGTATTTATATTGTATTTTATGCTTCTGGCGTTGACTTCTAAGGCCCTAGCTATTCGATCGGGTGGAGCAACGCCCTAGAGTGAAGCCTAGGTTGCCCGGAAAGGAGAAATGACCATCACTTTCAAACTGGTTGCAATTAATCCTGTTATACATTGGAAAAACTGTTGCATTTTTATTGCATTTTATGCTTCTGGCGTTCACTTCTTAGGCCCTAACTATTCGATCGGGTGGAACAACGGCCTATGGTGAAGCATAGCTTGCCCGGAACGTAGAAATGACCATTACCTTCACACTGTTTGCAATTATTCCTTTTATACGATGGAAAAGCTGTTGTATTTATATCGTATTTTATGCTTCTGGCGTTGACTTTTTAGGCCGTAACTATTCGGTCTGATGGAGCAACGCCCTGGAGTGAAACCTAGGTTGCCCGGAACGTAGAATTGACCATCACTTTCAAACTGGTTGCAATTATTGCTGTTATATGATGGAAACACTGTTGTATTTTTTTTGCATTTTATGGTTCGGGCGTTGACTTCTAAGGCCCTAACTATTCAATCCGTTGGAGCAACGCCCTAGGGTGAAGCCTAGGTTGCTCGGAAAGTAGAAATGACCATAAGTTTCATACTGGTTGCAATTATTCGTTTTATACGATGTAAAAACTGTTGTATTTATATTGTATTTTATGCTTCGGGCGTTGACTTCTATGGCCCTACCTATTCGATCTGGTGGTGTAACACCCTACAGTCAAGCCTAGGTTGCCCGGAACGTAGAAATGAAAATAACATTCACACCGGTTGCAATTATTCATGCTGTACGATGGAAAAACTGTTGCATTTTTATTGTATTTTATGGTTCTGGCGTTGACTTCTAAGGCTGTAACTATTAGATGTGGTGGAGTAACGCCCTAGAGTGACGCCTAGGTTGCCTGGAACGTAGAAATGACCATTACTTTCACAATGTTTCCAATTATTCATTTTATACAATGGAAAAAGTGTTGTACTTAAATTGTATTTTATTCTTATGGCGTTGAATTCTAAATCCCTAGCTATGCGATCTGGTGGAGCAACGCCATAGAGTGAAACCTAGGTTGCCCGGAACGTAGAAATTACCATAACTTACACACTGATAGCAATTATTCGTTTTATTAGATGGAAAAACTGATCTATTTATGTTGTATTTCATGCTTCGGGCGTTGACTTCTAAGGCCCTAACTATTCAATCTGTTGGAACAACGCCCTAGGGTGAAGCCTAGGTTGCCCGGAAAGTAGAAATGACCATAACTTTCACACTGGTTGCAATTATTCATGCTATACGATGGAAAAGCTGTTGTATTCATATCGTATTTTATGTCTCTGGCGTTGACTTCTTAGGCCCTAACTATTCGATCTGGTGGAGCAATGCCATAGAGTGAAACGTAGGTTGCCCAGAACGTAGAAGTGACCATTACTTTCACACTGTTTGCAATTATTCATTTTATACGATGGAAAAGCTGTTGTATTTATATTGTATTTTATGCTTCTGGCGTTGACTTCTAAGGCCGTAGCTATTAGCTGTGGTGGAGCAACGCCCTACAGTGACGCCTAGGTTGCCCGGAACGTAGAAATGACCATTAATTTCACAATGTTTGCAAATATTCATTTTATACAATGGAAAAACTGTTGTACTTATATTGTATTTTATTCTTCTGTCGTTGAATTCCAAGTCCATAGCTATTCGATCTGGTGGAGCAACGCCCTAGAGTGAAACCTAGGTTGCTCGGAATGTAGAAATGACCATAACTTTCACACTGGTCCAAATTATTCGTTTTATACGATGGAAAAGCTGTTGTGTTTTGTATCGTATTTTATGATTCGGGCGTTGACTTCTAAGGCCCTAACTATTCGATCTAGAGGAGCCACGCACTAGAGTGAAGCCTAGGTTGCCGGGAACGTAGAAATGACCAGAACTTTCACACTGGTTGCTATTATTCGTTTTATACGATGGAAAAACTGTTAAATTTATATTGTATTTTATGCTTCTGGCGTTGACTTCTTAGGCCCTAACTTCTCGATCTGGTGGAACAACGCCCTACAGTGAAGCCTAGGATGCCCGGAACGTAGAAATGACCATCACTTGCACACTGGTTGCAATTATTTCTGTTATACGACGGAAAAGCTCTTGTATATTTAGTGTATTTTATGCTTCGGGCGTTGACTTCTATGGCCCTACCTATTCGATCTGGTGGAGCAACACCCTACAGTCAATCCTAGGTTGCCCGGAACGTAGAAATGAAAATAACATTCACACCGGTTGCAATTATTCATGCTATACGATGGAAAAACTCTTGCATTTTTATTGTATTTTATGCTTCTAGCGTTGACTTCTAAGGCCGTAGATATTCGATGTGGTGGAACAACGCCCTAGAGTGAAGCCTAGGTTGTCCGGAACGTAGAAATGACCATTACCTTCACACTGTGTGCTATTATTCATTTTATACGATGGAAAAGGTGTTGTATTTATATTGTATTTTATGCTTCTGGCGTTGACTTCTAAGGCCGTAGCTATTAGATGTGGTGGAGTAACGCCCTAGAGTGACGCCTAGGTTGCCTGGAACGTAGAAATGACCATTACTTTCTCAATGTTTCCAATTATTCATTTTATACGATGGAAAAACTGTTGTACTTATATTGTATTTTATTCTTATGGCGTTGAATTCTAAGTCCCTAGCTATGCGATCTGGTGGAGCAACGCCCTAGAGTGAAACCTAGGTTGGCCGGAACGTAGAAATTACTCTAACTTTCACACTGATAGCAATTATTCGTTTTATACGATGGAAAAACTGTTCTATTTATGTTGTATTTCATGCTTCGGGCGTTGACTTCTAGGGCACTAACTATTCGATCTGGTGGAGCAGCGCCCTAGGGTGAAGCCTAGGTTGCCCGGAACGTAGAAATGACCATAACTTTCATACTGGTTGCAGTTATTCGTTAGATACGATGGAAAAACTGTTGCATTTATATTGTATTTTATGCTTCTGGCGCTGACTTCTAGGGCACTAACTATTCGATCTGGTGGAGCAGCGCCCTCGGGTGAAGCCTAGGTTGCCCGGAACGTAGAAATGACCATAACTTTCACACCGGTAGCAATTATTCGTTTTATACGATGGAAAAACTGTTGTATTAATATTGCATTTTATGATTCTGGCGTTGACTTCTTAGGTCCTAACTATTCGATCTGGTGGAACAATGCCCTAGAGTGAAGCCTAGGTTGCCCGGAACGCAGAAATGACCATCACTTTCAAACTGGTTGCAATTAATCCTGTTATAGATTGGAAAAACTGTTGTATTTTTATTGCATTTTATGCTTCTGGCGTTCACTTCTTAGGCCCTAACTATTCGATCTGGTGGAACAACGGCATAGGGTGAGGCCTAGCTTGCCCGGAACGTAGAAATGACCATTACCTTCACACTGTTTGCAATTATTCCTTTTATACGATGGAAAAGCTGTTGTATTTATATAGTTTTTTATGCTTCTGGCGTTTACTTCTAAAGACCTAACTATTCGATCTGGTGGAGCAACGCCCTAGAGTGAATCCTAGGCTGCTCGGAACGTAGAAATGACCATAACTTTCACACTGGTTGCAAATATTCGTTTTATACGATGCAAACGCTGTTGTATTTATATCGTATTTTATGCTTCTGGCGTTTACTTCTAAGGACCTAACTATTCGATCTGGTGGCGCAACGCCCTAGAGTGGATCCTAGGTAGCTCGGAATGTAGAAATGACCGTAACTTTCACACTGGTTGCAATTATTCGTTTTATACGATGGAAACGCTGTTGTATTTCTATCGTATTTTATGCTTCTGGCGTTTGCTTCTAAGGACCTAACTATTCGATCTGGTGGAGCAACGCCCTAGAGTGGATCCTAGGTGGCTCGGAATGTAGAAATGACCATAACTTTCACACTGGTTGCAATTATTCGTTTTATACGATGCAAACGCTGTTGTATTTGTATCGTATTTTATGCTTCTGGCGTATCCTTCTATGGACCTAACTATTCGATCTGGTGGAGCAACGCCCTAGAGGGGATCCCAGGTTACTCGGAATGTAGAAATGACCATAACTTTCACACTGGTTGCAATTATTCGCTTTATACGATGCAAACGCTGTTGTATTTATATTGTATTTTATGCTTCTGGCGTTGACTTCTAAGGCCCTAACTATTCAATCCGTTGGTGCAACGCCCTAGAGTGAAGCCTAGGTTTCGCGGAAAGGAGAAATGACCATCAATTTCAAACTGGTTGCAATTAATCCTATTATACATTGGAAAAACTGTGGCATTTTTATTGCATTTTATGCTTCTGGCGTTCACTTCTTAGGCCCTATCTATTCGATCTGGTGGAGAAACGCCCTAGAGTGAAGCCTAGGTTGCCCGGAACGTAGAAACGACCATTACCTTCACACTGTTTGCAATTATTCCTTTTATACGATGGAAAAGCTGTTGTATTTATATCGTATTTTATGCTTCTGGCGTTGACTTCTTAGGCCGTAACTATTCGGTCTGTTGGAGCAACGCCCTGGAGTGAAACCTCGGTTGCCCGGAACGTAGAATTGGCCATCACATTCAAACTGGTTGCAATTATTGCTGTTATATGATGGAAACACTGTTGTATTTTTTTTGCATTTTATGCTTCTGGCGTTGACTTCTTAGGCACTAACTATTCGATCTGGTGGAGCAACGCCCTAGAGTGAAGCCTAGGTTGCCCGGAACGTAGAATTGGTCATCACTTTCAAATTGGTTGCAATTATTCCTGTTATATGATGGAAACACTGTTGTATTTTTATTGCATTTTATGCTTCGGGCGTTGACTTCTAAGGCCCTAACTATTCAACCTGTTGGAGCAATGCCCTAGGGTGAAGCCTAGCTTGCTCGGAAAGTAGAAATGACCATGAGTTTCATACTGGTTGCAATTATTCGTTTTATACGATGGAAAAGCTGTTGTACTTATATCGTATTTTATGCTTCTGGTGTTGGCTTCTTAGGCCGTAACTGTTCGGTCTGGTGGAGCAACGCCATGGAGAGAAGCCTAGGTTGCCCGGAACGTTGAATTGGCCATCACTTTCAAACTGGTTGCAATTATTCCTGTTATATGATGGAAACAATGTTGTATTTTTTTTGCATTTTATGGTTCGGGCGTTCACTTCTAAGGTCCTAACTATTGAATCTGTTGGAGCAACGCCCTAGGGTGAAGCCTAGCTTGCTCGGAAAGTAGAAATGACCATAAGTTTCATACTGCTTGCAATTATTCGTTTTATACGATGGAAAAACTGTTGTATTTATATTGTATTTTATGATTCTGGCGTTGACTTCTAAGGCCCTAGCTATTCGATCTCGTGGAGCAACGCCCTAGAGTGAAGCCTAGGTTGCCCGGAAAGGAGAAATGGCCATCACTTTCAAACTGGTTGCAATTAATCCTGTTATACATTGGAAAAACTGTTGCATTTTTATTGCATTTTATGCTTCTGGCGTTCACTTCTTAGGCCCTAACTATTCGATCTGGTGGAACAACGGCATAGGGTGAAGCCTAGCTTGCCCGGAACGTAGATATGACCATTACCTTCACACTGTTTGCAATTATTCCTTTTATACGATGGAAAAGCTGTTGTATTTATATAGTTTTTTATGCTTCTGGCGTTTACTTCTAAAGACCTAACTATTCGATCTGGTGGAGCAACGCCCTAGAGTGAATCCTAGGCTGCTCGGAATGTAGAAATAACCATAACTTTCACACTGGTTGCAAATATTCGTTTTTTACGATGCAAACGCTGTTGTATTTATATCGTATTTTATGCTTCTGGCGTTTACTTCTAAGGACCTAACTATTCGATCTGGTGGAGCAACGCCCTAGAGTGGATCCTAGGTAGCTCGGAATGTAGAAATGACCGTAACTTTCACACTGGTTGCAATTATTCGTTTTATACGATGGAAACGCTGTTGTATTTCTATCGTATTTTATGCTTCTGGCGTTTGCTTCTAAGGACCTAACTATTCGATCTGGTGGAGCAACGCCCTAGAGTGGATCCCAGGTTACTCGGAATGTAGAAATGACCATAACTTTCACACTGGTTGCAATTATTCGTTTTATACGTTGCAAACGCTGTTGTATTTATATCGTATTTTATGCTTCTGGCGTTGACTTCTAAGGCACTAACTATTCGGTCTGGTGGTGCAACGCCCTAGAGTGAAGCCTAGGTTGCCCGGAACGTAGAATTGGTCATCACTTTCAAACTGGTTGCAATTATTCCTGTTATATGATGGAACCACTGTTGTATTTTTATTGCATTTTATGCTTCGGGCGTTGACTTCTATGGCCCTAACTATTCAATGTGTTGGAGCAATGCCCTAGGGTGAAGCCTAGGTTGACCGGAACAATGATATGCCATTACCTTCACACTGGTTGCAATTATTCCTGATATACGATGGAAAAACTGTTGCATCTTTAATGTATTTTATGCTTCTGGCGTTGACTTCGAAGGCCCTAACTATTCGATCTGGTGGAGCAACGCCCTTGAGTGACGCCTAGGTTGCCCGGAAAGTAGAAGTGACCATAACTTTCACACTGGTTGCAATTATACCTGTCATATGATGGAAACACTGTTGTATTTTTATTGCATTTTATGCTTCGGGCGTTGACTTCTAAGGCCCTAACTATTCAATCTGTTGGAGCAACGCCTTAGGGTGAAGCCTAGGTTGCCCGGAAAGGAGAAATGACCATCACTTTCAAACTGGTTGCAATTAATCCTGTTATACATTGGAAAAGCTGTTGTATTTTTATTGCATTTTATGCTTCTGGCGTTCAATTCTTAGGCCCTAACTATTCGATCTGGTGGAACAACGGCATAGGGTGAAGCCTAGCTGGCCCGGAACGTAGAAATGACCATTACCTTCACACTGTTTGCAATTATTCCTTTTATACGATGGAAAAGCTGTTGTATTTATATCGTATTTTATGCTTCTGGCGTTTACTTCTAAAGACCTAACTATTCGATCTGGTGGAGCAACGCCCTAGAGTGAATCCTAGGCTGCTCGGAATGTAGAAATGACCATAACTTTCACACTGGTTGCAAATATTCGTTTTATACGATGCAAACGCTGTTGTATATATATCGTATTTTATGCTTCTGGCGTTTACTTCTAAGGACCTAACTATTCGATCTGGTGGAGCAACGCCCTGGAGTGGACCCTAGGTGGCTCGAAATGTAGAAATGACCATAACTTTCACGCTGGTTGCAATTATTCGTTTTATACGATGCAAACGCTGTTGTATTTATATCGTATTTTATGCTTCTGGCGTATACTTCTATGGACCTAACTATTCGATCTGGTGGAGCAACGCCCTAGAGTGGATCCCAGGTTACTCGGAATGTAGAAACGACCATAACTTTCACACTGGTTGCAATTATTCGTTTTATACGATGCAAACGCTGTTGTATTTATATCTTATTTTATGCTTCTGGCGTTGACTTCTAAGGCACTAACTATTCGATCTGGTAGAGCAACGCCCTGGAGTGAAGCCTAGGTTGCCCTGAACTTAGAATTGCCCATCACCTTCAAACTGGTCGCAATTATTCCTGTTATATGATGGAAACACTGTTGTATTTTTTTTGCATTTTATGGTTCGGGCGTAGACTTCTAAGGCCATAACTATTCAATCTGTGGGAGCAACGCCCTAGGGTGAAGCCTAGGTTGTTCGGAAAGTAGAAATGACCATAAGTTTCATACTGGTTGCAATTATTCGTTTTATACGATGGAAAAGCTGTTGTATTTATATTGTATTTTATGCTTCTGGCGTTGACTTCTAAGGCACTAACTATTCGGTCTGGTGGAGCAACGCCCTAGAGTGAAGCCTAGGTTGCCCGGAAGGTAGAATTGGCCATCACTTTCAAACTGATAGCAATTATTCGTTATATACAATGGAAAAACTGTTCTATTTATTTTGTATTTTATGCTACGGGCGTTGACTTCTATGGCCCTACCTATTCGATCTGGTGGTGTAACACCCTACAGTCAAGCCTAGGTTGCCCGGAACGTAGAAATGAAAATAACATTCACACCGGTTGCAATTATTCATGCTATACGATGGAAAAACTGTTGCATTTTTATTGTATTTTATGCTTCTGTCGTTGACTTCTAAGGCCGTAGCTATTAGATGTGGTGGAGTAACGCCCTAGAGTGACGCCTAGGTTGCCTGGAACGTAGAAATGACCATTACTTTCACAATGTTTCCAATTATTCATTTTATACGATGGAAAAACTGTTGTACTTAAATTGTATTTTATTCTTATGGCGTTGACTTCTAAGGCCCTAGCTATTCGATCTAGTGGAGCAACGCCCTAGAGTGAAGCCTAGGTTGCCCGGAAAGGAGAAATGACCATCACTTTCAAACTGGTTGCAATTAATCCTGTTATAGATTGGAAAAACTGTTGTATTTTTATTGCATTTTATGCTTCTGGCGTTCACTTCTTAGGCCCTAACTATTCGATCTGGTGGAACAACGGCATAGGGTGAAGCCTAGCTTGCCCGGAACGTAGATATGACCATTACCTTCACACTGTTTGCAATTATTCCTTTTATACGATGGAAAAGCTGTTGTATTTATATAGTTTTTTATGCTTCTGGCGTTTACTTCTAAAGACCTAACTATTCGATCTGGTGGAGCAACGCCCTAGAGTGAATCCTAGGCTGCTCGGAATGTAGAAATAACCATAACTTTCACACTGGTTGCAAATATTCGTTTTTTACGATGCAAACGCTGTTGCATTTATATCGTATTTTATGCTTCTGGCGTTTACTTCTAAGGACCTAACTATTCGATCTGGTGGAGCAACGCCCTAGAGTGGATCCTAGGTAGCTCGGAATGTAGAAATGACCGTAACTTTCACACTGGTTGCAATTATTCGTTTTATACGATGGAAACGCTGTTGTATTTCTATCGTATTTTATGCTTCTGGCGTTTGCTTCTAAGGACCTAACTATTCGATCTGGTGGAGCAACGCCCTAGAGTGGATCCTAGGTGGCTCGGAATGTAGAAATGACCATAACTTTCACACTGGTTGCAATTATTCGTTTTATACGTTGCAAACGCTGTTGTATTTATATCGTATTTTATGCTTCTGGCGTATACTTCTATGGACCTAACTATTCGATCTGGTGGAGCAACGCCCTAGAGTGGATCCCAGGTTACTCGGAATGTTGAAATGACCATAGCTTTCACACTGGTTGCAATTATTCGCTTTATACAATGCAAACGCTGTTGTATTTATATCGTATTTTATGCTTCTGGCGTTGACTTCTAAGGCACTAACTATTCGGTCTGGTGGTGCAACGCCCTAGAGTGAAGCCTAGGTTGCCCGGAACGTAGAATTGGTCATCACTTTCAAACTGGTTGCAATTATTCCTGTTATATGATGGAACCACTGTTGTATTTTTATTGCATTTTATGCTTCGGGCGTTGACTTCTATGGCCCTAACTATTCAATGTGTTGGAGCAACGCCCTAGGGTGAAGCCTAGGTTGACCGGAACAATGATATGCCATTACCTTCACACTGGTTGCAATTATTCCTGATATACGATGGAAAAACTGTTGCATCTTTAATGTATTTTATGCTTCTGGCGTTGACTTCGAAGGCCCTAACTATTCGATCTGGTGGAGCAACGCCCTTGAGTGACGCCTAGGTTGCCCGGAAAGTAGAAGTGACCATAACTTTCACACTGGTTGCAATTATACCTGTCATATGATGGAAACACTGTTGTATTTTTATTGCATTTTATGCTTCGGGCGTTGACTTCTAAGGCCCTAACTATTCAATCTGTTGGAGCAACGCCTTAGGGTGAAGCCTAGGTTGCCCGGAACGTAGAATTGACCATCACTTTCAAACTGGTTGCAATTATTGCTGTTATATGATGGAAACACTGTTGTATTTTTTTTGCATTTTATGGTTCGGGCGTTGACTTCTAAGGCCCTAACTATTCAATCCGTTGGAGCAACGCCCTAGGGTGAAGCCTAGGTTCCTCGGAAAGTAGAAATGACCATAAGTTTCATACTGGTTGCAATTATTCGTTTTATACGATGTAAAAACTGTTGTATTTATATTGTATTTTATGCTTCGGGCGTTGACTTCTATGGCCCTACCTATTCGATCTGGTGGTGTAACACCCTACAGTCAAGCCTAGGTTGCCCGGAACGTAGAAATGAAAATAACATTCACACCGGTTGCAATTATTCATGCTGTACGATGGAAAAACTGTTGCATTTTTATTGTATTTTATGGTTCTGGCGTTGACTTCTAAGGCTGTAGCTATTAGATGTGGTGGAGTAACGCCCTAGAGTGACGCCTAGGTTGCCTGGAACGTAGAAATGAATATTACTTTCACAATGTTTCCAATTATTCATTTTATACGATGGAAAAACTGTTGTACTTAAATTGTATTTTATTCTTATGGCGTTGAATTCTAAATCCCTAGCTATGCGATCTGGTGGAGCAACGCCATAGAGTGAAACCTAGGTTGCCCGGAACGTAGAAATTACCATAACTTACACACTGATAGCAATTATTCGTTTTATTAGATGGAAAAACTGATCTATTTATGTTGTATTTCATGCTTCGGGCGTTGACTTCTAAGGCCCTAACTATTCGATCTGGTGGAGCAGCGCCCTAGGGTGAAGCCTAGGTTGCCCGGAACGTAGAAATGACCATAACTTTCATACTGGTTGCAGTTATTCGTTAGATACGATGGAAAAACTGTTGCATTTATATTGTATTTTATGCTTCTTGCGCTGACTTCTAGGGCACTAACTATTCGATCTGGTGGAGCAGCGCCCTAGGGTGAAGCCTAGGTTGCCCGGAACGTAGAAATGACCATAACTTTCACACCGGTAGCAATTATTCGTTTTATACGATGGAAAAACTGTTGTATTAATATTGCATTTTATGATTCTGGCGTTGACTTCTTAGGTCCTAACTATTCGATCTGGTGGAACACTGCCCTAGAGTGAAGCCTAGGTTGCCCGGAACGCAGAAATGACCATCACTTTCAAACTGGTTGCAATTAATCCTGTTATAGATTGGAAAAACTGTTGTATTTTTATTGCATTTTATGCTTCTGGCGTTCACTTCTTAGGCCCTAACTATTCGATCTGGTGGAACAACGGCATAGGGTGTGGCCTAGCTTGCCCGGAACGTAGAAATGACCATTACCTTCACACTGTTTGCAATTATTCCTTTTATACGATGGAAAAGCTGTTGTATTTATATAGTTTTTTATGCTTCTGGCGTTCACTTGTAAGGTCCTAACTATTGAATCTGTTGGAGCAACGCCCTAGGGTGAAGCCTAGCTTGCTCGGAAAGTAGAAATGATCATAAGTTTCATACTGCTTGCAATTATTCGTTTTATACGATGGAAACACTGTTGTATTTTTATTGCATTTTATGCTTCGGGCGTTGACTTCTAAGGCCCTAACTATTCAATCTGTTGGAGCAACGCCCTAGGGAGAAACCTAGGTTGCTCGGAAAGTAGAAATGACCATCAGTTTCATACTGGTTGCAATTATTCGTTTTATACGATGGAGAAACTGTTGTATTTATATTGTATTTTATGCTTCTCGCGTTGACTTCTAAGGCCCTAACTATTCAATCCGTTGGTGCAACGCCCTAGAGTGAAGCCTAGGTTGCGCGGAAAGGAGAAATGACCATCAATTTCAAACTGGTTGCAATTAATCCTATTATACATTGGAAAAACTGTGGCATTTTTATTGCATTTTATGCTTCTGGCGTTCACTTCTTAGGCCCTATCTATTCGATCTGGTGGAACAACGGCCTAAGGTGAAGCCTAGCTTGCCCGGAACGTAGAAACGACCATTACCTTCACACTGTTTGCAATTATTCCTTTTATACGATGGAAAAGCTGTTGTATTTATATCGTATTTTATGCTTCTGGCGTTGACTTCTTAGGCCGTAACTATTCGGTCTGTTGGAGCAACGCCCTGGAGTGAAACCTCGGTTGCCCGGAACGTAGAATTGGCCATCACATTCAAACTGGTTGCAATTATTGCTGTTATATGATGGAAACACTGTTGTATTTTTTTTGCATTTTATGCTTCTGGCGTTGACTTCTAAGGCACTAACTATTCGATCTGGTGGAGCAACGCCCTAGAGTGAAGCCTAGGTTGCCCGGAACGTAGAATTGGTCATCACTTTCAAATTGGTTGCAATTATTCCTGTTATATGATGGAAACACTGTTGTATTTTTATTGCGTTTTATGCTTCGGGCGTTGACTTCTAAGGCCCTAACTATTCAACCTGTTGGAGCAATGCCCTAGGGTGAAGCCTAGCTTGCTCGGAAAGTAGAAATGACCATGAGTTTCATACTGGTTGCAATTATTCGTTTTATACGATGGAAAAGCTGTTGTACTTATATCGTATTTTATGCTTCTGGCGTTGGCTTCTTAGGCCGTAACTGTTCGGTCTGGTGGAGCAACGCCATGGAGAGAAGCCTAGGTTGCCCGGAACGTTGAATTGGCCATCACTTTCAAACTGGTTGCAATTATTCCTGTTATATGATGGAAACACTGTTGTATTTTTTTTGCATTTTATGGTTCGGGCGTTCACTTCTAAGGTCCTAACTATTGAATCTGTTGGAGCAACGCCCTAGGGTGAAGCCTAGCTTGCTCGGAAAGTAGAAATGACCATAAGTTTCATACTGCTTGCAATTATTCGTTTTATACGATGGAAACACTGTTGTATTTTTATAGCATTTTATGCTTTGGGCGTTGACTTCTGGGGCCCTAACTATTAAATCTGTTGGAGCAACGCCCTACGGTGAGGCCTAGGTTGCTCGGAAAGTAGAAATGACCATCAGTTACATACTGGTTGCAATTATTCGTTTTATACGATGGAAAAACTGTTGTATTTATATTGTATTTTATGCTTCTGGCGTTGACTTCTAAGGCCCTAGCTATTCGATCTGGTGAATCAACTACCTAGAGTGAATCCTAGGTTGCTCGGAATGTAGAAATGACCATAACGTTCACACTGGTTGCAATTATTCGTTTTATACGAAGCAAACGCTGTTGTATTTATATCGTATTTTATGCTTCTGGCGTTTACTTCTAAGGACCTAACTATTCGATCTGGTGGAGCAACGCCCAAGAGTGGATCCTAGGTTGCTCGGAATGTAGAAATGACCATAACTTTCACACTGGATGCAATTATTCGTTTTATACGATGGAAACGCTGTTGTATTTATATTGTACTTCATGCCTCTGGCGTTGACTTCTAAGGCCGTAGCTATTAGATGTGGTGGAGCAACGCCCTAGAGTGACGCCTAGGGTGCTCGGAACGTAGAAATGACCATTACTTTCACACTGGTTGCAATTATTCGTTTTATACGATGGAAAAGCTGTTGTATTTATATCGTATTTTATGCTTCTGGCGTTGACTTCTTAGGCCGTAACTATTTGGTCTGGTGGAGCAACGCCCTGGAGTGAAACCTAGGTTGCCGGGAACGTAGAATTGGCCATCAGTTTCAAAGTGGTTGCAATTATTCCTGTTATATGATGGAAACACGGTTGTATTTTTTTTGCATTTTATGGTTCGGGCGTTAACTTCTAAGGCCCTAACTATTCAATCTGTTGGAGCAACGCGCTAGGGTGAAGCCTAGGTTGTTCGGAAAGTAGAAATGACCATAAGTATCATACTGGTTGCATTTATTCGTTTTATACGATGGAAAAACTGTTGTATTTATAATGTATTTTATGCTTCTGGCCTTGACTTCTTAGGCCGTAACTATTCGGTCTGGAGGAGCAACGCCCTGGAGTGAAACCTAGGTTGCCCGGAACGTAGAATTGGCCATTACTTTCAAACTGGTTGCAATTATTCCTGATATATGATGGAAACACTGTTGTATTTTTTTTGCATTTTATGGTTCGGGCGTTGACTTCTAAGGCCCTAACTATTCAATCTGTTGGAGCAACGCCCTAGGGTGAAGCCTAGGTTGTTCGGAAAGTAGAAATGACCATAAGTTTCATACTGGTTGCAATTATTCGTTTTATACGATGGAAAAACTGTTGTATTTATATTGCATTTTATGCTTCTGGCGTTGACTTCTAATGCACTATCTTTTCGATCTGGTGAAGCAACGCTCTAGAGTGAATCCTAGGTTGCTCGGAATGTAGAAATGACCATAACTTTCACACTGGTTGCAATTATTCGTTTTATACGATGGAAACGCTGTTGTATTTATATTGTACTTTATGCCTCTGGCGTTGACTTCTAGGGCCGTAGCTATTGGATGTGGTGGAGCGACGCCCTAGAGTGACGCCTAGGGTGCTCGGAACGTAGAAATGACCATTACTTTCACACTGGTTGCAATTATTCGTTTTATAAGATGGAAAAGCTGTTGTATTTATTTCGTATTTTATGCTTCTGGCGTTGACTTCTAAGGCCCTAACTATTCAATCTGTTAGAGCAACGCCCTAGGGTGAAGCCTAGGTTGCTCGGAAAGTAGAAATGACCATAAGTTTAATACTGGTTGCAATTATTCGTTTTATACGATGGAAAAACTGTTGTATTTATATTGTGTTTTATACTTCTGGCGTTGACTTCTAAGGCCCTAGCTGTTCGATCTAGTGGAGCAACGCCCTAGAGTGAAGCCTAGGTTGCCCGGAAAGGAGAAATGACCATCACGTTCAAGCTGGTTGCAATTAATCCTTTTATACGATGGAATTGCTGTTGTATTTATATCGTATTTTATGCTTCTGGCGTTTACTTCTAAGGACCTAACTATTCGATCTGGTGGAGCAACGCCCCAGAGTGAAGCCTGGCTTCCTCGGAATGTGGAAATGACCATAACTTTCACACTGGTTGCAATTATTCGTTTTAGACGATGGAAACGCTGTTGTATTTATATTGTACTTTATGCCTCTGGCGTTGACTTCTAAGGCCGTAGCTATTAGATGTGGTGGAGCAACGCCCTAGAGTGACGCCTAGGGAGCTCGGAACGTAGAAATGACCATTACTTTCACACTGGTTGCAATTATTCGTTTTATACGATGGAAAAGCTGTTGTATTTATATCGTATTTTATGCTTCTGGCGTTGACTTCTTAGGCCGTAACTATTTGGTCTGGTGGAGCAACGCCCTGGAGTGAAACCTAGGTTGCCGGGAACGTAGAATTGGCCATCAGTTTCAAAGTGGTTGCAATTATTCCTGTTATATGATGGAAACACGGTTGTATTTTTTTTGCATTTTATGGTTCGGGCGTTAACTTCTAAGGCCCTAACTATTCAATCTGTTGGAGCAACGCGCTAGCGTGAAGCCTAGGTTGTTCGGAAAGTAGAAATGACCATAAGTTTCATACTGGTTGCATTTATTCGTTTTATACGATGGAAAAACTGTTGTATTTATAATGTATTTTATGCTTCTGGCCTTGACTTCTTAGGCCGTAACTATTCGGTCTGGAGGAGCAACGCCCTGGAGTGAAACCTAGGTTGCCCGGAACGTAGAATTGGCCATTACTTTCAAACTGGTTGCAATTATTCCTGATATATGATGGAAACACTGTTGTATTTTTTTTGCATTTTATGGTTCGGGCGTTGACTTCTAAGGCCCTAACTATTCAATCTGTTGGAGCAACGCCCTAGGGTGAAGCCTAGGTTGTTCGGAAAGTAGAAATGACCATAAGTTTCATACTGGTTGCAATTATTCGTTTTATACGATGGAAAAACTGTTGTATTTATATCGCATTTTATGCTTCTGGCGTTGACTTCTAAGGCACTATCTTTTCGATCTGGTGGAGCAACGCCCTAGAGTGAATCCTAGGTTGCTCGGAATGTAGAAATGACCATAACTTTCACACTGGTTGCAATTATTCGTTTTATACGATGGAAACGCTGTTGTATTTATATTGTACTTTATGCCTCTGGCGTTGACTTCTAAGGCCGTAGCTATTGGATGTGGTGGAGCGACGCCCTAGAGTGACGCCTAGGGTGCTCGGAACGTAGAAATGACCATTACTTTCACACTGGTTGCAATTATTCGTTTTATAAGATGGAAAAGCTGTTGTATTTATTTCGTATTTTATGCTTCTGGCGTTGACTTCTAAGGCCCTAACTATTCAATCTGTTAGAGCAACGCCCTAGGGTCAAGCCTAGGTTGCTCGGAAAGTAGAAATGACCATAAGTTTCATACTGGTTGCAATTATTCGTTTTATACGATGGAAACGCTGTTGTATTTATATTGTACTTTATGCCTCTGGCGTTGACTTCTAAGGCCGTAGCTATTGGATGTGGTGGAGCGACGCCCTAGAGTGACGCCTATGGTGCTCGGAACGTAGAAATGACCATTACTTTCACACTGGTTGCAATTATTCGTTTTATAAGATGGAAAAGCTGTTGTATTTATTTCGTATTTTATGCTTCTGGCGTAGACTTCTAAGGCCCTAACTATTCAATCTGTTAGAGCAACGCCCTAGGGTGAAGCCTAGGTTGCTCGGAAAGTAGAAATGACCATAAGTTTCATACTGGTTGCAATTATTCGTTTTATACGATGGAAAAACTGTTGTATTTATATTGTGTTTTATACTTCTGGCGTTGACTTCTAAGGCCCTAGCTGTTCGATCTAGTGGAGCAACGCCCTAGAGTGAAGCCTAGGTTGCCCGGAAAGGAGAAATGACCATCACGTTCAAGCTGGTTGCAATTAATCCTTTTATACGATGGAATTGCTGTTGTATTTATATCGTATTTTATGCTTCTGGCGTATACTTCTAAGGACCTAACTATTCGATCTGGTGGAGCAACGCCCCAGAGTGAAGCCTGGGTTCCTCGGAATGTGGAAATGACCATAACTTTCACACTGGTTGCAATTATTCGTTTTAGACGATGGAAACGCTGTTGTATTTATATTGTACTTTATGCCTCTGGCGTTGACTTCTAAGGCCGTAGCTATTAGATGTGGTGGAGCAACGCCCTAGAGTGACGCCTAGGGAGCTCGGAACGTAGAAATGACCATTACTTTCACACTGGTTGCAATTATTCGTTTTATACGATGGAAAAGCTGTTGTATTTATATCGTATTTTATGCTTCTGGCGTTGACTTCTTAGGCCGTAACTATTCGGTCTGGTGGAGCTACGCCCTAGAGCGAAGCCTAGGTTGCCCGGAACGTAGAATTGGCCATCACTTTCAAGCTGGTTGCAATTATTCCTGTTATATGACGGAAACACTGTTGTATTTTTTTTGCATTTTACGGTTCGGGCGTTGACTTCTAAGGTCCTAACTATTCAATCTGTTGGAGCAACGCCCTAGGGTGAAGCCTATGTTGCTCTGAAAGTAGAAATGACCATAAGTTTCATACTGGTTGCAATTATTCGTTTTATACGATGGAAAAGCTGTTGTATTTATATCGTATTTTATGCTTCTGGCGTTGACTTCTAAGGCCCTGACTATTCAATCTGTTGGAGCAACGCCCTAGGGCGAAGCCTAGGTTGCTCGGAAAGTAGAAATGACCATAAGTTTCATACTGGTTGCAATTACTCGTTTCATACGATGGAAAAAGCTGTTGTATTTATATTGTATTTTATGCTTCTGGCGTTGACTTCTAAGGCACTAACTATTCGATCTGGTGGAGCAACGCCCTAGAGTGAAGCCTAGGTTGCCCGGAACGTAGAATTGGTCATCACTTTCAAACTGGTTGCAATTATTCCTGTTATAGGATGGAAACACTGATGTATTTTTATTGCATTTTATGCTTCGGGCGTTGACTTCTAAGGCCCTGACTATTCAATCTGTTGGAGCAACGCCCTAGGGTGAAGCCTAGGTTGCTCGGAAAGTAGAAATGACCATAAGTTTCATACTGGTTGCAATTACTCGTTTTATACGATGGAAAAAGCTGTTGTATTTATATCGTATTTTATGTTTCTGGCGTTTACTTCTAAGGACCTAACTATTCGATCTGGTGGAGCAACGCCCTAGAGTGAATCCTAGGTTGCTCGGAATGTAGAAATGACCATAAATTTCACACTGGTTGCAATTATTCGTTTTATACGATGGAAACGCTGTTGTATTTATATTGTATTTTATGCCTCTGGCGTAGACTTCTAATTCCGTAGCTATCAGATGTGGTCGAGCAACGCCCTAGAGTGACGCCTAGGGTGCTCGGAACGTAGAAATGACCATAACTTTCACACTGGTTGCAATTATTCGTTTTATACGATGGAAACACTGTTGTATTTTTTTTGCATTTTATGGTGCGGGCGTTGACTTCTAAGACCCTAACTATTCAATCTGTTGGAGCAACGCCCTAGTGTGAAGCCGAGGTTGCCCAGAAAGGAGAAATGACCACCACTTTCAAACTGGTTGCAATTAATCCTTTTATACGATGGAAAAGCTGTTGTATTTATATCGTATTTTATGCTTCTGGCGTTTACTTCTAAGGCCGTAGCTATTAGATGTGGTGTAGCAACGCCCTATAGTGACGCCTAGGGTGCTCGGAACGTAGAAATGACCATCACTTTCAAACTGGTTGCAATTATTCGTTTTATACGATGGAAAAGCTGTTGTATTTGTATCGTATTTTATGCTTCTGGCGTTGACTTCTTAGGCCGTAACTATTCGGTCTGGTGGAGCAACGCCCTGGAGTGAAACCTAGTTTGCCAGGAACGTAGAATTGGCCATCACTTTCAAACTGGTTGCAATTATTCCTGTTATATGATGGAAACACTGTTGCATTTTTATTGCATTTTATGCTTCGTTCGTTGACTTCTAAGGCCCTAACTATTCAATCTGTTGGAGCAACGCCCTAGGGTGAAGCCTAGGTTGCTCGGAAAGTAGAAATGACCATCACTTTCAAACTGGTTGCAATTAATCCTTTTATACGATGGAAAAGTTGTTGTATTTATATCGTATTTTATGCTTCTGGCGTTTACTTCTAAGGACCTAACTATTCGATCTGGTGGAGCAACGCCCTAGAGTGAATCCTAGGTTGCTCGGAATGTAGAAGTGACCATAACTTTCACACTGGTTGCAATTATTCGTTTTATACGATGGAAACGCTGTTGTATATGTATTGTACTTTATGCCTCTGGCGTTGACTTCTAAGGCCGTAGCTATTAGATGTGGTGCAGCAACGCCCTATAGTGACGCCTAGGGTGCTCGGAACGTGGAAATGACCATTACTTTCACACTGGTTGCAATTATTCGTTTTATACGATGGAAAAGCTGTTGTATTTGTATCGTATTTTATGCTTCTGGCGTTGACTTCTTAGGCCGTAACTATTCGGTCTGGTGGAGCAACGCCCTGGAGTGAAACCTAGTTTGCCAGGAACGTAGAATTGGCCATCACTTTCAAACTGGTTGCAATTATTCCTGTTATATGATGGAAACACTGTTGTATTTTTTTTGCATTTTATGGCTCGGGCGTTGATTTCTAAGGCCCTAACTATTCAATCCGTTGGAGCTATGCCCTAGGGTGAAGCCTAGGTTGCTCGGAAAGTAGAAGTGACCATAAGTTTCATACTGGTTGCAATTATTTGTTTCATACGATGGAAAAACTGTTGTATTTATATTGTATTTTATGCTTCTGGCGTTGACTTCTAAGGCACTAACTATTCGATCTGGTGGAGCAACGCCCTAGAGTGAAGCCTAGGTTGCCCGGAACGTAGAATTGGCCATCACTTTCAAACTGGTCGCAATTATTCCTGTTATATGATGGAAACACTGTTGCATTTTTATTGCATTTTATGCTTCGTTCGTTGACTTCTAAGGCCCTAACTATTCAACCTGTTGGAGCAACGCCCTAGGGTGAAGCCTAGGTTGCTCGGAAAGTAGAAATGACCATCACTTTCAAACTGGTTGCAATTAATCCTTTTATACGATGGAAAAGTTGTTGTATTTATATCGTATTTTATGCTTCTGGCGTTTACTTCTAAGGACCTAACTATTCGATCTGGTGGAGCAACGCCCCAGAGTGAAGCCTAGGTTGCTCGGAATGTAGAAATGACCATAACTTTCACACTGCTTGCAATTATACGTTTTATACGATGGAAACGCTGTTGTATTTATATTGTATTTTATGCCCCTGGCGTTGACTTCTAAGGCCGTAGCTATTAGATGTGGTGGAGCAACGCCCTAGAGTGACGCCTAGGGTGCTCGGAACGTAGAAATGACCATTACCTTCAGACTGGTTGCAATTATTCGTTTTATACGATGGAAAAGCTGTTGTATTTATATCGTTTTTTATGCTTCTGGCGTTGACTGCTTAGGCCGTCACTATTCGGTCTGGTGGAGGAACGCTCTGGAGTGAAACCTAGGTTGCCCGGAACGTAGAATTGGCCATCACTTTCAAACTGGTTGCAATTATTCCTGTTATATGATGGAAACACTGTTGTATTTTTATTGCATTTTATGCTTCGGGCGTCGACCTCTAAGACCCTAACTATTCAATCTGTTGGAGCAACGCCCTAGGGTGAAGCCTAGGTTGCTCGGAAAGTAGAAATGACCATCACTTTCAAACTGGTTGCAATTAATCCTTTTATACGATGGAAAAGCTGTTGTATTTATATCGTATTTTATGCTTCTGGCGTTTACTTCTAAGGACCTAACAATTCGATCTGGTGGAGCATCGCCCTAGAGCGAAGCCTAGGTTGCTCGGAATGTAGAAATGACCATAACTTTCACACTGGTTGCAATTATTCGTTTTATACGATGGAAACGCAGTTGTATTTATATTGTATTTTATGCATCTGGCGTTGACTTCTAAGGCCGTAGCTATTAGATGTGGTGGAGCAACGCCCTAGAGTGACGCCTAGGGTGCTCGGAACGTAGAAATGACAATTACTTTCACACTGCTTGCAATTATTCGTTTTATACGATGGAAAAGCTGTTGTATTTATATCGTTTTTTATGCTTCTGGCGTTGACTTCTTAGGCCGTAACTATTCGGTCTGGTGGAGCAACGCCCTAGGGTGAAGCCTAGATTGCTCGGAAAGTAGAAATGACCATAAGTTTCATACTGGTTGCAATTATTCGTTTTATACGATGGAAAAAGCTGTTGTATTTATATTGTATCTTATGCTTCTGGCGTTGACTTCTAAGGCCCTAACTGTTCGATCTAGTGGAGCAACGCCCTAGAGTGAAGCCGAGGTTGCCCGGAAAGGAGAAATGACCATCACTTTCAAACTGGTTGCAATTAATCCTTTTATACGATGGAAAAGCTGTTGTATTTATATCGTTTTTTATGCTTCTGGCGTTTACTTCTAAGGACCTAACTATTCGATCTGGTGGAGCAACGCCCTAGAGTGAATCCTAGGTTGCTCGGAATGTAGAAATGACCATAAATTTCACACTGGTTGCAATTATTCGTTTTATACGATGGAAACGCTGTTGTATTTATATTGTATTTTATGCCTCTGGCGTAGACTTCTAATTCCGTAGCTATTAGATGTGGTCGAGCAACGCCCTAGAGTGACGCCTAGGGTGCTCGGAACGTAGAAATGACCATAACTTTCACACTGGTTGCAATTATTCGTTTTATACGATGGAAACACTGTTGTATTTTTTTTGCATTTTATGGTGCGGGCGTTGACTTCTAAGACCCTAACTATTCAATCTGTTGGAGCAACGCCCTAGTGTGAAGCCGAGGTTGCCCAGAAAGGAGAAATGACCATCACTTTCAAACTGGTTGCAATTAATCCTTTTATACGATGGAAAAGCTGTTGTATTTATATCGTGTTTTATGCTTCTGGCGTTTACTTCTAAGGACCTAACTATTCGATCTGGTGGAGCAACGCCCTAGAGTGAAGCCTAGGTTGCTCGGAATGTAGAAATGACCATAACTATCACACTGCTTGCAATTATTCGTTTTATACGATGGAAAAACTGTTGTATTTATATCGTATTTTATGCTTCTGGCGTTGACTTCTTAGGCACTAACTATTCGATGTGGTGCAGCAACGCAAGAGAGTGATGCCTAGGTTGCCCGGAACGTAGAATTGGCCATCAATTTCAAACTGGCTGCAATTATACCTGTTATATGATGGAAACACTGCTGTATTTTTATTGTATTTTATACTTCGGGCGTTGACTTCTAAGGCCCTAACTGTTTGATCAGGTGGAGCAACGCCCTAGGGTGAAGCCTAGGTTGCTCGGAAAGTAGAAATGTCCATAAGTTTCATACTGGTTGCAATTATTCGTTTTATACGATGGAAAAACTGTTGTATTTATATTGTATTTTATGCTTCTGGCGTTGACTTCTAAGGCACTAACTATTCGATCTGGTGGAGCAACGCAATAGAGTGAAGCCTAGGTTGCCCGGAACGTAGAATTGGCCATCACTTTCAATCTGGTTGCAATTATTCCTGATATATGATGGAAACACTGTTGTATTTTTTTTGCATTTTATGGTTCGGGCGTTGACATCTAAGGCCCTAACTATTCAATCTGCAGGATCAAGGCCCTAGCGTGAAGCCTAGGTTGCTCGGAAAGTAGAAATGACCATAAGTTTCATACTGGTTGCAATTATTCGCTTTATACGATGGAAAAACTGTTGTATTTATATTGTATTTTATGCTTCTGGCGTTGACTTCTAAGGCACCATCTATTCGATCTGGTGGAGCAACGCCCTAGAGAGAAGCCTAGGTTGCCCGGAACGTAGAATTGGCCATCACTTTCAAACTGGTTGCAATTATTCCTGTTATATAACGGAAGCACTGTTGTATTTTTTTTGCATTTTATGGTTCGGGAGATCACTTCTAAGGTCCTAGCTATTCAATCTTTTGGAGCAACGCCCTAGGGTGAAGCCTAGCTTGCTCGGAAAGTAGAAATGACCATAAGTTTCATCCTGGATGCAATTATTCGTTTTATACGATGGAAACACTGTTTTATTTTTATTGCATTTTATGCTTCGGGCGTTGACTTCTCCGGCCCTAACTATTCAATCTGTTGGAGCAACGCCCTAGGGTGAAGCCTAGGATGCTCGGAAAGTAGAAATGACCATTACCTTCACACTGGTTGCAATTATTTCTGTTATACGATAGAAAAACTGTTGTATTTTTATTGTATTCCATGCTTCTGGCGTTTATTTCTAAGTTGATAGCTATTTGACCTGGTGGAGCAACGACCTAGAGTAAAGCCTATGTTGCCCGGAACGTAGAAATGACCAAAACTTTCATACCGGTTGCTATTATTCGTTTTATGCGATGGAAAAACTGTTATAATGATATTGTATTTTATGCTTCTGACGTTGACTTCTTAGGCCCTAACTATTCGATCTGGTGGAACAACGCCCTAGAGTGGAGCCTAGGTTGCCTGGAACGTAGGAATGACCATTACTTTCACACTGTTTGCAGTTATTCCTGTTATACGATGGAAAAACTGTTGCATCTTTATTGTATTTTATGCTTCTGGCGTTGATTTCTAAGGCCCTAACTATTCGATGTGGTGGAGCAGCGCCCTAGAGTGAAGCCTAGGTTGCCCGGAACGTAGAAATGACCATTACATTAACACTGGTTGCAATTATTCGTTTTATACGATGGAAAAGCTGTTGCATTTATATCGTATTTTATGCTTCTGGCGTTGTCTTCTTAGGCCCTAGCTATTCCATCTGGTGGAACAACGACCTAGAGTGAACCCTAGGATGCCCGGAACGTAGAAATGACCATAACTTTCACACTGGTTGCTATTATTCGTTTTATACGATGGAAAAACTGTTATATTTATATTGTATTTTATGCTTCTGACGTTGACTTCTAAGGCAGTAGCTATTAGATGTGGTGGAGCAACGCCCTAGAGTGACACCTAGGTTGCCCGGATCGTAGAAATGACCATTACTTTCACAATATTTGCAATTATTCATTTTATACGATGGAAAAACTGTTGTACTTATATTGATTTTATTCTTCTGGCGTTGACTTCTTAGGCCCTAACTACTCGGTCTGGTGGAAAAACGCCCTAGAGTGAATCCTAGGTTGCTCGGAATGCAGAAATGACCATAACTTTCACACTGGTTGCAATTAGTCCTGTTATACGATGGAAAAACTGTTGTATATTTATCGTACTTTATGATTCTGGCGATTAATTCTAAGTCCCTAGCTATTCGATCTGGAGGAGCAACGCTCTGTAGTGAAGCCTAGGTTGTCCGGAACGTAGAAGTGACCATTACTTTCACACTGCTTGCAATTATTCATTTTATACGATGGAAAATCTGTTGTATTTATGTTGTATTTCATGATTCTGGCGATTAATTCTAAGTCCCTAGCTATTCTCTCTGGTGGAGCAACACCCTAGAGCGAATCCGAGGTTGCCCGGATCGTAGAAATAGCATTACTTCCACACAGGAGGCAATTATTCATTTTATACGATGGAAAGACTGTTGTATTTATTTTGTAGTTTATGCTTCTGGCGTTTAATTCTAAGTTGCAAGCTATTTGACCTGGTGGAGCAACGACCTAGAGTGAACCCTAGGATGCCCGGAACGAAGAAATGACCATAACTTTCACACTGGTTGCTATTATTCGTTTTATACGATGGAAAAACTTTTGCATCTTTATCGTATTTTATGCTTCTGGCGTTGACTTCTTAGGCCGTAACTATTCGATCTGGTGGAGCAACGCCCTGGAGTGAAACCTGGGTAGCCCGGAACGTAGAAATGACCACTACTATCACACTGGTTGCAAATTATTCCTGCTATACGATTTGAAAAACTGTTGTATTTTTATTGCATTTTATGCTTCTGGCGTTCACTTCTTAGGCCCTAACTATTCGATCTGGCGGAACAAGGCCCTAGGGTGAAGCCTAGGTTGCCTGGAACGTAGAAATGACCATCACTTTCACACGAGTTGCAATTATTCCTGTTATAGGATGGGAAGGCTGTTGTATTTTTATTGTATTTTATACTTCAGGCGTTGACTTCTGAGGCCGCAGCTATTCGATGTGGTGGAAGAACGCCACACAGTGAAGCCTAGGTTGCCCGGAACGTAGAAGTGACCATAACTTTCACACTGTTTGCAATTATTCCTTTTATACGATGGAAAAGCTGTTGTATTTATATCGTATTTTATGCTTCTGTCGTTGACTTCTAAGGCCCTAGCTATTCGATCTAGTGGAGCAACGCCCTAGAGTGAAGCCTAGGTTGCCCGGAGCGTAGAAATGACCATCACTTTCACACGGGTTGCAATTATTCCTGTTATAGGATGGAAAGACTGTTGAATTTGTATTGTATTTTATGCTTCAGGCGTTGACTTCTGAGGCCGTAGCTATTCGACGTGGTGGATGAACGCCATAGAGTGAAGCCTAGGTTGCCCGGAACGTAGAAATGTCCATATCTTTCTCACTGTTTGCAATTGTTCATTTTATACGATGGCAAAGCTGTTGTATTCATATTGTATTTTATGCTTCTGGCGTTGACTTCTTAGGCCCTGACTATTCGATCTTGTGGAGCAATGCCTCAGAATTAAGTCTAGGATGCCCGAAACGCCGAAATGATCAATACTTTCACGCTTGTTGCAATTGTTCCTGTTATACGATGAAAAGACCGTTGTATTTTTATTGTATCTTAAGCTTCAGGCGTAGGCTTCTAAGGCCGTAGCTATTCCATATGGTGGAGCACAGCCCTAGAGTGAAGCCTAGGTTCCTCGGAACGTAGAAATGTCCACTACTTTCACACTGTTTGCAATTATTTCTTTTATACGATGGAAAAGCTGTTGTATTTATATCGTATTTTATGTTTCGGGCGTTGGCTTCTTAGGCCCTAACATTTCGATCTGGTGGAGCAACGCCCTACAGTGAAGCCTAGGTTGCCCGGGACGTAGATATGACCATAACCTTCACGCAGGTTGCAATTATTCGTTTTATATGATGGAAGAACTCTTGTATTTATATTGTATTTTATGCTGCTGGCGTTCACTTCTTAGGCCCTAACTATTCGATCTGGTGGAACAACGCCCTGGAGTGAAGCATAGGTTGCCCGGAACGTAGAAATGATCATAACTTTCACAGTGGTTGCTATTATTCGTTTGATACGATGGATAAACTGTTCTATTTATTTTGTATTTTATGCTTCGGGCGTTGACTTCTAAGGCCCTAAGTGTTTGATCTGGTGGAGCAACGTCCTAGAGTGAAGCCTAGGTTTCCCGGAACGTAGAAATGCTCATTACTTTCGCACTGGTTGCAATTAGTCATGCTATACGATGGAAGAACTCTTGTATTTATATTGTATTTTATGCTTCAGGCGTTGACTTCTAAGGCCCTAGCTATTCGATCTGGTAGAGCAACGCCCTAGTGTGAAACCTAGGTTACCCGCAACGTAGAAATAACCAGTACTTTAAGACTGGTTGCAGTTATTCGTTTTATACAATGGAAAAACTGTTCTATTTATTTTGCATTTTATGCTTCGGGCGTCGACTTCTAAGGCCCTAGCTATTCCATCTGGTGGAGCAACACCCTAGCGAGAAGCCTAGGTTGCACGGAACGTAGAAATGACCATTACTTCCACACTGTTTGCAAATATACATTATACACGATGGAAAAGCTGTTGCACTTATATTGTAATTTATGCTTCTGGCGTTCACTTCTTAGGCCCTTACTATTCGATCTGGTGGAACAACGCCCTAGAGTGAAGCCTACGTTGCTCGGAATGTAAAAATGACCATAATGTTTACACACTGGTTGCAATTATTCGTCTTATACGATGGAAAAACTGTTGCATCTTTATCGTATTTTATGATTCTGGCGTTGACTTCTTAGGCCGTAACTATTCGATCTGGAGGAGCAACGCCCTGGAGTGAAACCTAGATTACCCGGAACGTAGAAATTACCACTACTATCACACTGGTTGCATATTATTCCTGCCACACGATGGAAAAACTGTTGTATTTTTATTGCATTTTATGCTTCTGGCGTTCACTTCATAGGCCCTAACTATTCGATCTGGTGGAGCAACGCCCTAGAGTGAAGTCTAGGTTGCCCGGTACGTAGAAATGACCATAACTTTCACACTGGTAGCAATTATTCGTTTTATACGATGGAAAAACTGTTCTATTTATTTTGTATTTTATGCTTCCGGCATTGACTTCTAAGGCCCTAGCTATTCGATTTGGTGGAGCACCGCCCTAGAGTGAAGCCTAGGTTGCCCGGAACGTAGAAATGACCATAACTTCCACACTGGTTGTAATTACTCGTTTTATACGATGGAAAAGCTGTTGTATTTATATCGTTTTTTATGCTTCTGGCGTTGACTTCTTAGGCCCTAACTATTCGATCTGGTGGAACAACGCCCTAGGGTGAAGCCTAGGTTGCCCGGAACGTAGAAATGGCCATAGCCTTCACGCAGGTTGCAATTATTCGTTTTATACGATGGAAAAACTGTTACATTAATATTGTATTTTATGCTTCTGGCGTTGACTTCTGAGGCCGTTGCTATTCGATGTGGTGGAAGAACGCCATAGAGTGAAGCCTAGGTAGCCCGGAACGTAGAAATGTCCATATCTTTCACACTGTTTGCAATTATTCATTTTATACGATGGCAAAGCTGTTGTATTTATATTGTGTTTTATGCTTCTGGCGTTGAGTTCTTAGGCCCTAACTATTCGATCTGGTGGAGCAATGTCTCAGAGTTAAGTCTAGGATGCCCAAAACGCCGAAATGTTCATTACTTTCACGCTTGTTGCAATTATTCCTGTTATACGATGAAAAGACTGTTGTATTTTTATTGTATTTTATACTTCAGGCGTTGACTTCTGAGGCCGTAGCTGTCCGATCTTGTGGGACAACGCCCTGGAGTGAAGCCTAGGTTGCCTGAAACGTAGAAATGACCATCACTTTCACACGGGTTGCAATCATTCCTGTTATAGGGTGGAAAGACTGTTGTATTTTTATCGTATTTTATACTTCAGGCGTTGACTTCTGAGGCCGTAGCTATTCGATGTGGTGGAAGAACGCCATACAGTGAAGCCTAGGTTGCCCGGAGCGTAGAAATGACCATAAGTTTCGTACTGATGTCAATTATTCCTTTTATACGATGGAAAAGCTGTTGTATTTATATCGTATTTTATGCTTCTGGCGTTCACTTCTTAGGCCCTTACTATTCGATCTGGTGGAACAACGCCCTAGAGTGAAGCCTACGTTGCTCGGAATGTAGAAATGACCATAATGTTTACACACTGGTTGCAATTATTCGTCTTATACGATGGAAAAACTGTTGCATCTTTATCGTATTTTATGATTCTGGCGTTGACTTCTTAGGCCGTAACTATTCGATCTGGTGGAGCAACGCCCTGGAGTGAAACCTAGATTACCCGGAACGTAGAAATTCCCACTACTATCACACTGGTTGCATATTATTCCTGCTACACGATGGAAAAACTGTTGTATTTTTATCGCATTTTATGCCTCGGCCATTGACTTCTAAGGCCCTAACTATTCAATCTGCTGGAGCAACGCCCTAGGGTGTAGCCTAGGTTGCCCGGAAAGTAGAAATGACCATAACTTTCATACTGGTTGCAATTACTCGTTTTATATGATGGAAAAACTGTTCTATTTATTTTGCATTTTATGCTTCGGGCGTTGACTTCTAAGGCCCTAGCTGTTCCATCTGGTGGAGCAACACCCTAGCGAGAAGCCTAGGTAGCACGGAACGTAGAAGAGATCATTACTTCCACACTGTTTGCAAATATACATTATACACGATGGAAAAGCTGTTGTACTTATATTGTAATTTATGCTTCTGGCGTTGACTTCTTAGGCCGTAACTATTTGATCTGGTGGAGCACCGCCCTAGAGTGAAGCCTAGGTTGCCCGGAACGAAGAACATACCATTACCTTCACACTGGTTGCTATTATTCCTGTTATACGATGGAAAAACTGTTTTACCTTTATTGTATTTTTTGCTTCTGCCGTTGACTTCACAGGCCCTAACTACTCGATCTGGTGGAACAACGCCCTGGGGTGAAGCCTAGGTTGCCCGAAACGTAGAAATGACCATAACTTTCACACTGGTTGCTATTATTCGTTTTATACGATGGAAAAACTGTTCTATTTATTTTGTATTTTATGCTTCTGGCGTTGACTTCTATGGCCCTACCTATTCGATCTGGTGGAGCAGCGCCCTAGAGTGCAGCCTAGGTAGCCCGGAACGTAGAAATGAACTTCACTTTCACAATGAATGCTATTATTCGTTTTATACGATGGAAGAACTGTTATATTTATAATGCATATTATGCTTCTTGCTTTGCCTTCTAAGGCACTAACTATTCGATCTGGTGGAGCAACGCCCTAGAGTGAAGCCGAGATTGCCCGGAACGTAGAAATGACCATCACTTTCGAACTGGTAGCAATTATTCCTAATATATGATGGAAAAACTGTTGTATTTTTATCGCATTTTATGCCTCGGGCATTGACTTCTAAGGCCCTAACTATTCAATCTGCTGGAGCAACGGCCTATGGTGCAGCCTAGGTTGCCCGGAAAGTAGAAATGACCATAACTTTCATACTGGTTGCAATTACTCGTTTTATATGATGGAAAAACTGTTGTATTTATATTGTATTTTATGCTTCTGGCGTTCACTTCTTAGGCCCTAACTATTCGATCTGGTGGAACAACGCCCTAGGGTGAAGCCTAGGTTGCTCGGAATGTAGAAATGACCATAACATTCACACTGGTTGCAATTATTCGTTTTATACGATGGAAAGCTGTTGCATCTTTATCGTATTGTATGCTTCTGGCGTTGACTTCACAGGCCCTAACTATTCGATCTGGTGGAGCAACGTCCTAGAGTGAAGCCCATGTTGCCCGGAACGTAGATATGACCATAACCTTCAGACAGCTTGCAATTATTCGTTTTATACAGTGTAAAGGCTGTTGTATTTATATCGTATTTTATGCTTCTGTCTTTCATTTCTTAGGCCCTAACTATGCGATTTGGTGGAGCACCGCCCTAGAGTGAAGCCTAGGTTGCCCGGAACGTAGAAATGACCATAACTTTCACACTGGTGGCTATTATTCGTTTTATACGATGGAAAAACTGTTATATTTATATTGTATTTTATGCTTCTGGCGTTGAGTTCTTAGGCCCTAACTATTCGATCTGGTGGAGCAATGCCTCAGAGTTAAGTCTAGGATGCCCAAAATGCCGAAATGATCATTACTTTCACGCTTGTTGCAATTATTCCTGTTATACGATGAAAAGACTGTCGTATTTTTATTGTATTTTATACTTCAGGCGTTGACTTCTGAGGCCGTAGCTGTTCGATCTTGTGGAACAACGCCCTGGAGTGAAGCCTGGGTTGCCTGAAACGTAGAAATGACCATCACTTTCACACGGGTTGCAATCATTCCTGTTATAGGATGGAAAGACTGTTGTATTTTTATTGTATTTTATACTTCAGGCGTTGGCTTCTGAGGCCGTTGCTATTCGATATGGCGGAAGAACGCCATACAGTGAAGCCTAGGTTGCTCGGAATGTAGAAATGACCATAACATTCACACTGGTTGCAATTATTCGTTTTATACGATGGAAAAACTGTTGCATCTTTATCGTATTTTATGCTTCTGGCGTTGACTTCTTAGGCCGTAACTATTCGATCTGGTGGAGCAACGCCATGGTGTGAAAGCCAGATTGCCCGGAACGTAGAAATGACCACTACTATCGCACTGGTTGCATATTATTCCTGCTACACGATGGAAAAACTGTTGTATTTTTATTGCATTTTATGCTTCTGGCGTTCACATCATAGGCACTAACTATTCGATCTGGTAGAGCAGCGCCCTAGAGTGAAGCCTAGGTTGCCCGGTACGTAGAAATGACCATAACTTTCACACTGGTAGCAATTATTCGTTTCATACGATGCAAAAACTGTTCTATTTATTTTGTATTTTATGCTTCGGGCATTGACTTCTAAGGCCCTAGCTATTCGATTTGGTGGAGCACCGCCCTAGAGTGAAGCCTACGTTGCCCGGAACGTAGAAATGACCATAACTTTCACATTGGTTGCTATTATTCGTTTTATACGATGGAAAAACTGTTGTATTTATATCGTATTTTATGCTTCTGTCCTTCACTTCTTAGGCCCTAACTATTCGATCTGGTGGAGCAACGGCCTAGAGTGAAACCTAGGTTACCCGGAACATAGAAATGACCAGTACTTTCATAGTGTTTGCAGTTATTCCTGTTATACGATGGAAAAACTTTTGCATCTTTATTGTACTTTATGCTTCTGGCGTTCACTTCTTAGGCCCTAACTATTCGATCTGGTGGAACCACGCCCTAGGGTGAAGCCTAGGTTGCCCGGAACGTAGAAATGACCATAGCTTTTACACTGGTAGCAATTATTCGTTTTATACAATGGAAAAACCGTTCTATTTATTTTGTATTTTATGCTTCGGGCGTTGACATCTAAGGCCGTAACTATTCAGTCTGTTGGAACAACGCCCTAGGGTGAAGCCTAGGTTGCTCGGAAAGTAGAAATGACCATAAGTTTCATAGTGATTGCAATTATTCGTCTTATACGATGGAAAAACTGTTGTATTTATATTGTATTTAATGCTTCAGGCGTGGACTTCTGAGGCCGTAGCTATTCGATGTGGTGGAAGAACGCCATACAGTGAAGCCTAGGTTGCCCGGAACGTAGAAATGACCATTACTTTCACACTGTTTGCAATTATTCATTTAATACGATGGAAATGCTGTTGTATTTATATCGTATTTTATGCTTCGGTCGTTGACTTCTTGGGCCCTAACATTTCGATCTGGTGGAGCAACGCCCGACAGTCAAGCCTAGGTTGCCCGGAACGTAGATATGACCATAACCTTCACACAGGATGCAATTATTCGTTTTATACGGTGTAAAGGCTGTTGCATTTATTTTGTATTTTATTCTTCTGGTGTTGACTTCTTAGGCCCTAACTATCCGATCTGGTGGAACAACGCCGTAGAGTGAAGCCTAGGTTGCTCGGAATGTAGAAATGACCATACCTTTCACACTGACTGCAATTATTCGTTTTATACGATGGAAAAACTTTTGCATCTTTATCGTATTTTATGCTTCTGGCGTTGACTTCTTAGGCCGTAACTATTCGATCTGGTGGAGCAACGCCCTGGAGTGAAACCTGGGTAGCCCGGAACGTAGAAATGACCACTACTATCACACTGGTTGCAAATTATTCCTGCTATACGATTTGAAAAACTGTTGTATTTTTATTGCATTTTATGCTTCTGGCGTTCACTTCTTAGGCCCTAACTATTCGATCTGGCGGAACAAGGCCCTAGGGTGAAGCCTAGGTTGCCTGGAACGTAGAAATGACCATCACTTTCACACGAGTTGCAATTATTCCTGTTATAGGATGGGAAGGCTGTTGTATTTTTATTGTATTTTATACTTCAGGCGTTGACTTCTGAGGCCGCAGCTATTCGATGTGGTGGAAGAACGCCACACAGTGAAGCCTAGGTTGCCCGGAACGTAGAAGTGACCATAACTTTCACACTGTTTGCAATTATTCCTTTTATACGATGGAAAAGCTGTTGTATTTATATCGTATTTTATGCTTCTGTCGTTGACTTCTAAGGCCCTAGCTATTCGATCTAGTGGAGCAACGCCCTAGAGTGAAGCCTAGGTTGCCCGGAGCGTAGAAATGACCATCACTTTCACACGGGTTGCAATTATTCCTGTTATAGGATGGAAAGACTGTTGAATTTGTATTGTATTTTATGCTTCAGGCGTTGACTTCTGAGGCCGTAGCTATTCGACGTGGTGGATGAACGCCATAGAGTGAAGCCTAGGTTGCCCGGAACGTAGAAATGTCCATATCTTTCTCACTGTTTGCAATTGTTCATTTTATACGATGGCAAAGCTGTTGTATTCATATTGTATTTTATGCTTCTGGCGTTGACTTCTTAGGCCCTGACTATTCGATCTTGTGGAGCAATGCCTCAGAATTAAGTCTAGGATGCCCGAAACGCCGAAATGATCAATACTTTCACGCTTGTTGCAATTGTTCCTGTTATACGATGAAAAGACCGTTGTATTTTTATTGTATCTTAAGCTTCAGGCGTAGGCTTCTAAGGCCGTAGCTATTCCATATGATGGAGCACAGCCCTAGAGTGAAGCCTAGGTTCCTCGGAACGTAGAAATGTCCACTACTTTCACACTGTTTGCAATTATTTCTTTTATACGATGGAAAAGCTGTTGTATTTATATCGTATTTTATGCTTCGGGCGTTGGCTTCTTAGGCCCTAACATTTCGATCTGGTGGAGCAACGCCCTACAGTGAAGCCTAGGTTGCCCGGGACGTAGATATGACCATAACCTTCACGCAGGTTGCAATTATTCGTTTTATATGATGGAAGAACTCTTGTATTTATATTGTATTTTATGCTGCTGGCGTTCACTTCTTAGGCCCTAACTATTCGATCTGGTGGAACAACGCCCTGGAGTGAAGCATAGGTTGCCCGGAACGTAGAAATGATCATAACTTTCACAGTGGTTGCTATTATTCGTTTGATACGATGGATAAACTGTTCTATTTATTTTGTATTTTATGCTTCGGGCGTTGACTTCTAAGGCCCTAAGTGTTTGATCTGGTGGAGCAACGTCCTAGAGTGAAGCCTAGGTTTCCCGGAACGTAGAAATGCTCATTACTTTCGCACTGGTTGCAATTAGTCATGCTATACGATGGAAAAACTATTGCATTTTTATTGCATTTTATGCTTCTGGCGTTGACATCTATGGCCCTACCTATTCGATCTGGTGGAGCAACACCCTAGAGTGAAGCCTAGGTTGCTCGTAATGTAGAAATGACCATAACTTTCACACTGGTTGCAATTATTCGTTTTATACAATGGTAAAACAGTTGCATCTTTATCGTATTTTATGCTTCTGGCGTTGACTTCTAAAGCCCTAACTATTCGATCTGGTGGAGCAAGGCCCTAGACTGAAGCCTAGGTTGCCCGGAACGTAGAAATGACCATAACATTCACACTGGTTGCCATTAATCGTTTTCTACGATGGAAAAACTGTTGTATTTATATCGTATTTTATGCTTCTGGCGTTGACTTCTAAAGCCGTAGCTATTAGATGTGGAGGAGCAACGCCCTAGAGTGACGCCTAGGTTGACCGGAACGTAGAAATGACCATTACTTTCACACTGTTTGCAATTATTCATTTTATACGATGCAAAAACTGTTGTACTTATATTGTATTTTATGCTTCAGGCGTTGACTTCTAAGGCCCTAGCTATTCGATCTGGTAGAGCAACGCCCTAGTGTGAAACCTAGGTTACCCGGAACGTAGAAATGACCAGTACTTTCAGACTGGTTGCTGTTATACGTTTCATACGATGGAAAAGCTGTTATATTTATTTTGCATTTTATGCTTCGGGCGTTGACTTCCAAGGCCCTAGCTATTCCATCTGGTGGAGCAACACCCTAGTGTGCAGCCTAGGTTGCCCGGAACGTAGAAGTGACCATTACTTTCACACTGTTTGCAATTATTCATTTTATACGATGGAAAAGCTGTTGCATTTATATTGTATTTTATGCTCCTGGCGTTGACTTCTAAAGCCGTAGCTATTAGATGTGGCGGAACAACGCCCTAGAGTGACATCTAGGTTGACCGGAACGTAGAAATGACCATTACTTTCACAATGTCTGCAATTATTCATTTTATACGATGGAAAAACTTTTGTACTTATATTGTATTTTATCCTTCTGGCGTTGAATTCTAAGTCCCTAGCTATTCTATCTGGTGGAGCAACGCCCTAGTGTGAAACCTAGGTTACCCGGAACGTAGAAATGACCAGTACTCCAAGACTGGTTGCAGTTATTCGTTTTATACAATGGAAAAACTGTTCTATTTCTTTTGCATTTTATGCTTCGGGCGTTGACTTCTAAGGCCCTAGCTATTCCATCTGGTGGAGCAACACCCTAGCGAGAAGCCTAGGTTGCACGGAACGTAGAAATGACCATTACTTCCACACTGTTTGCAAATATACATTATACACGATGGAAAAGCTGTTGTACTTATATTGTAATTTATGCTTCTGGCGTTGACTTCTTTGGCCGTAACTATTTGATCTGGTGGAGCACCGACCTAGAGTGAAGCCTAGGTTGCCCGGAACGTAGAACATACCATTACCTTCACACTGGTTGCTATTATTCCTGTTATACGATGGAAAAACTGGTGCACCTTTATTGTATTTTATGCTTCTGGCGTTCACTTCACAGGCCCTAACTATTCGATCTGGTGGAGCAACGTCCTAGAGTGAAGCCTAGGTTGACCGGAACGTAGAAATGACCATAACTTTCACACTGGTTACCATTATTCGTTTTACACGATGGAAAAGCTGTTGTATTTATATTGTATTTTATGCTGCTGGTGTTCACTTCTTAGGCCCTAACTATTCGATCTGGTGGAACAACGCCCTGGGGTGAAGCCTAGGTTGCCCGGAAAGTAGAAATGACCATAACTTTCATACTGGTTGCAATTACTCGTTTTATATGATGGAAAAACTGTTGTATTTATATTGTATTTTATGCTTCTGGCGTTCACTTCTTAGGCCCTAACTATTCGATCTGGTGGAACAACGCCCTAGGGTGAAGCCTAGGTTGCCCGGAACGTAGAAATGACCAGAACTTTCATACTGGTTGCAATTATTCGTTTTATATGATGGAAAAACTGTTGTATTTATATTGTATTTTATGCTGCTGGTGTTCACTTCTTAGGCCCTAACTCTTCGATCTGGTGGAACAACGCCCTGGGGTGAAGCCAAGGTTGCCCGAAAGGTAGAAATGACCATATCTTTCACACTGGTTGCTATTATTCGTTTTGTACGATGGAAAAACTGTTATATTTATATTGTATTTTATGCTTCTGGCGTTGACTTCCAAGGCACTAACTATTCGATCTGGTGGCGCAACGCCCTAGAGTGAAGCCTAGATTACCCGGAACGTAGTAATGACCAGTACTGTCACACTGTTTGCAGTTATTCCTGTTATACGATGGAAAGCTGTTGCATCTTTATCGTATTGTATGCTTCTGGCGTTGACTTCACAGGCCCTAACTATTCGATCTGGTGGAGCAACGTCCTAGAGTGAAGCCCATGTTGCCCGGAACGTAGATATGACCATAACCTTCACACAGGTTGCAATTATTCGTTTTATACAGTGTAAAGGCTGTTGTATTTATATCGTATTTTATGCTTCTGTCCTTCACTTCTTAGGCCCTAACTATTCGATTTGGTGGAGCACCGCCCTAGAGTGAAGCCTAGGTTGCCCGGAACGTAGAAATGACCATAACTTTCACACTGGTTGCTATTATTCGTTTTATACGATGGAAAAACTGTTATATTTATATTGTATTTTATGCTTCTGGCGTTGACTTCTGAGGCCGTTGCTATTCGATGTGGTGGAAGAACGCCATAGAGTGAAGCCTAGGTAGCCCGGAACGAAGAAATGTCCATATCTTTCACACTGTTTGCAATTATTCATTTTATACGATGGCAAAGCTGTTGTATTTATATTGTATTTTATGCTTCTGGCGTTGAGTTCTTAGGCCCTAACTATTCGATCTGGTGGAGCAATGCCTCAGAGTTAAGTCTAGGATGCCCAAAACGCCGAAATGATCATTACTTTCACGCTTGTTGCAATTATTCCTGTTATACGATGAAAAGACTGTTGTATTTTTATTGTATTTTATACTTCAGGCGTTGACTTCTGAGGCCGTAGCTGTTCGATCTCGTGGAACAACGCCCTGGAGTGAAGCCTAGGTTGCCTGAAACGTAGAAATGACCATCACTTTCACACGGGTTGCAATAATTCCTGTTATAGGATGGAAAGACTGTTGTATTTTTATTGTATTTTATACTTCAGGCGTTGGCTTCTGAGGCCGTAGCTATTCGATGTGGTGGAAGAACGCCATACAGTGAAGCCTAGGTTGCTCGGAATGTAGAAATGACCATAACATTCACACTGGTTGCAATTATTCGTTTTATACGATGGAAAAGCTTTTGCATCTTTATTGTACTTTATGCTTCTGGCGTTCACTTCTTAGGCCCTAACTATTCGATCTGGTGGAACCACGCCCTAGGGTGAAGCCTAGGTTGCCCGGAACGTAGAAATGACCATAGCTTTTACACTGGTAGCAATTATTCGTTTTATACAATGGAAAAACCGTTCTATTTATTTTGTATTTTATGCTTCGGGCGTTGACATCTAAGGCCGTAACTATTCAGTCTGTTGGAACAACGCCCTAGGGTGAAGCCTAGGTTGCTCGGAAAGTAGAAATGACCATAAGTTTCATAGTGATTGCAATTATTCGTCTTATACGATGGAAAAACTGTTGTATTTATATTGTATTTTATGCTTCTGGCGTTGACTTCTTAGGCCCTAACTATTCGATCTGGTGGAGCAATGCCCCAGAGTTAAGTCTAGGATGCCCGAAACGCCGAAATGATCATTACTTTCACGCTTGTTGCAATTATTCCTGTTATACGATGAAAAGACTGTTGTATTTTTATTGTATTTAATGCTTCAGGCGTCGACTTCTGAGGCCGTAGCTATTCGATGTGGTGGAAGAACGCCATACAGTGAAGCCTAGGTTGCCCGGAACGTAGAAATGACCATTACTTTCACACTGTTTGCAATTATTCATTTAATACGATGGAAATGCTGTTGTATTTATATCGTATTTTATGCTTCGGTCGTGGACTTCTTGGGCCCTAACATTTCGATCTGGTGGAGCAACGCCCGACAGTCAAGCCTAGGTTGCCCGGAACGTAGAAGTGACCATTACTTTCACACTGTTTGCAATTATTCATTTTATACGATGGAAAAGCTGTTGTATTTATATTGTATTTTATGCTCCTGGCGTTGACTTCTAAAGCCGTAGCTATTAGATGTGGCGGAACAACGCCCTAGAGTGACATCTAGGTTGACCGGAACGTAGAAATGACCATTACTTTCACAATGTCTGCAATTATTCATTTTATACGATGGAAAAACTTTTGTACTTATATTGTATTTTATCCTTCTGGCGTTGACTTCTTGGGCCCTAACATTTCGATCTGGTGGAGCAACGCCCGACAGTCAAACCTAGGTTGCCCGGAACGTAGATATGACCATAACCTTCACACAGGATGCAATTATTCGTTTTATACGGTGTAAAGGCTGTTGCATTTATTTTGTATTTTATTCTTCTGGTGTTGACTTCTTAGGCCCTAACTATCCGATCTGGTGGAACAACGCCGTAGAGTGAAGCCTAGGTTGCTCGGAATGTAGAAATGACCATAACTTTCGCACTGACTGCAATTATTCGTTTTATACGATGGAAAAACTTTTGCATCTTTATCGTATTTTATGCTTCTGGCGTTGACTTCTTAGGCCGTAACTATTCGATCTGGTGGAGCAACGCCCTGGAGTGAAACCTGGGTTGCCCGGAACGTAGAAATAACCACTACTATCACACTGGTTGCAAATTATTCCTGCTATACGATGGAAAAACTGTTGTATTTTTATTGCATTTTATGCTTCTGGCGTTCACTTCTTAGGCCCTAACTATTCGATCTGGTGGAACAACGCCCTAGGGTGAAGCCTAGGTTGCCTGGAACGTAGAAATGACCATCACCTTCACACGGGTTGCAATTATTCCTGTTATAGGATGGGAAGGCTGTTGTATTTTTATTGTATTTTATACTTCAGGCGTTGACTTCTGAGGCCGCACCTATTCGATGTGGTGGAAGAACGCCACACAGTGAAGCCTAGGTTGCCCGGAACGTAGAAGTGACCATAACTTTCACACTGTTTGCAATTATTCCTTTTATACGATGGAAAAGCTGTTGTATTTATATCGTATTTTATGCTTCTGTCGTTGACTTCTAAGGCCCTAGCTATTCGATCTAGTGGAGCAACGCCCTAGAGTGAAGCCTAGGTTGCCCGGAGCGTAGAAATGACCATCACTTTCACACGGGTTGCAATTATTCCTGTTATAGGATGGAAAGACTGTTGAATTTGTATTGTATTTTATGCTTCAGGCGTTGACTTCTGAGGCCGTAGCTATTCGACGTGGTGGATGAACGCCATAGAGTGAAGCCTAGGTTGCCCGGAACGTAGAAATGTCCATATCTTTCTCACTGTTTGCAATTGTTCATTTTATACGATGGCAAAGCTGTTGTATTCATATTGTATTTTATGCTTCTGGCGTTGACTTCTTAGGCCCTGACTATTCGATCTTGTGCAGCAATGCCTCAGAATTAAGTCTAGGATGCCCGAAACGCCGAAATGATCATTACTTTCACGCTTGTTGCAATTGTTCCTGTTATACGATGAAAAGACCGTTGTATTTTTATTGTATCTTATGCTTCAGGCGTAGGCTTCTAAGGCCGTAGCTATTCCATATGGTGGAGCACAGCCCTAGAGTGAAGCCTAGGTTCCTCGGAACGTAGAAATGTCCACTACTTTCACACTGTTTGCAATTATCCCTTTTATACGATGGAAAAGCTGTTGTATTTATATCGTATTTTATGCTTCGGGCGTTGACTTCTTAGGCCCTAACATTTCGATCTGGTGGAGCAACGCCCTACAGTGAAGCCTAGGTTGCCCGGGACGTAGATATGACCATAACCTTCACGCAGGTTGCAATTATTCGTTTTATATGATGGAAGAACTCTTGTATTTATATTGTATTTTATGCTGCTGGCGTTCACTTCTTAGGCCCTAACTATTCGATCTGGTGGATCAACGCCCTGGAGTGAAGCCTAGGTTGCCCGGAACGTAGAAATGATCATAACTTTCACAGTGGTTGCTATTATTCGTTTGATACGATGGAAAAACTGTACTATTTATTTTGTATTTTATGCTTCGGGCGTTGACTTCTAAGGCCCTAAGTGTTTGATCTGGTGGAGCAACGTCCTAGAGTGAAGCCTAGGTTTCTCGGAACGTAGAAATGATCATTACTTTCGCACTGGTTGCAATTAGTCATGCTATACGATGGAAAAACTATTGCATTTTTATTGTATTTTATGCTTCTGGCGTTGACATCTATGGCCCTACCTATTCGATCTGGTGGAGCAACACCCTAGGGTGAAGCCTAGGTTGCTCGTAATGTAGAAATGACCATAACTTTCACACTGGTTGCAATTATTCGTTTTATACAATGGTAAAACAGTTGCATCTTTATCGTATTTTATGCTTCTGGCGTTGACTTCTAAAGCCCTAACTATTCGATCTGGTGGAGCAAGGCCCTAGACTGAAGCCTAGGTTGCCCGGAACGTAGAAATGACCATAACATTCACACTGGTTGCCATTAATCGTTTTCTACGATGGAAAAACTGTTGTATTTATATCGTATTTTATGCTTCTGGCGTTGACTTCTAAAGCCGTAGCTATTAGATGTGGAGGAGCAACGCCCTAGAGTGACGCCTAGGTTGACCGGAACGGAGAAATGACCATTACTTTCACACTGTTTGCAATTATTCATTTTATACGATGCAAAAACTGTTGTACTTATATTGTATTTTATGCTTCAGGCGTTGACTTCTAAGGCCCTAGCTATTCGATCTGGTAGAGCAACGCCCTAGTGTGAAACCTAGGTTACCCGGAACGTAGAAATGACCAGTACTTTCAGACTGGTTGCTGTTATACGTTTCATACGATGGAAAAGCTGTTATATTTATTTTGCATTTTATGCTTCGGGCGTTGACTTCCAAGGCCCTAGCTATTCCATCTGGTGGAGCAACACCCTAGCGAGAAGCCTAGGTTGCACGGAACGTAGAAATGACCATTACTTCCACACTGTTTGCAAATATACATTATACACGATGGAAAAGCTGTTGTACTTATATTGTAATTTATGCTTCTGGCGTTGACTTCTTTGGTCGTAACTATTTGATCTGGTGGAGCACCGCCCTAGAGTGAAGCCTAGGTTGCCCGGAACGTAGAACATACCATTACCTTCACACTGGTTGCTATTATTCCTGTTATACGATGGAAAAACTGTTGCTCCTTTATTGTATTTTATGCTTCTGGCGTTCACTTCACAGGCCCTAACTATTCGATCTGGTGGAGCAACGTCCTAGAGTGAAGCCTAGGCTGACCGGAACGTAGAAATGACCATAACTTTCACACTGGTTACCATTATTCGTTTTATACGATGGAAAAGCTGTTGTATTTATATTGTATTTTATGCTGCTGGTGTTCACTTCTTAGGCCCTAACTATTCGATCTGGTGGAACAACGCCCTGGGGTGAAGCCTAGGTTGCCCGGAACGTAGAAATGACCATCACTTTCACACGGGTTGCAATTATTCCTGTTATAGGATGGAAAGACTGTTGCATTTTTATTGTATTTTATGCTTCAGGCGTTGACTTCTGAGGCCGTAGCTATTCGATGTGGTGGAAGAACGCCATACAGTGAAGCCTAGGTTGCCCGGAACGTAGAAATGACCATAAGTATCGTACTGATGTCAATTATTCCGTTTATACGATGGAAAAGCTGTTGTATTTAGATCGTATTTTATGCTTCTAGCGTTCACTTCTTAGGCCCTAACTATTCGATCTGGTGGACCAACGCCCTAGAGTGAAGCCTAGGTTGCTCGGAATGTAGAAATGACCATAACTTTCACACTGGTTGCAATTATTCGTTTTATACGATGGAAAAACTGTTGCATCTTTATCGTATTTTATGCTTCAGGCGTTGACTTCTTAGGCCGTAACTATTCGATCTGGTGGAGCAACGCCCTGGAGTGAAACCTGGGTTGCCCGGAACGTAGAAATGACCAGTACTATCACACTGGTTGCAAATTATTCCTGGTATACGATGGAAAAGCTGTCGTATTTTTATTGCATTTTATGCTTCTGGCGTTCACTTCTTAGGCCCTAACTATTCGATCTGGTGGAACAACGCCCTAGGGTGAAGCCTAGGTTGCCTGGAACGTAGAAATGACCATCACTTTCAGACGGGTTGCAATTATTCCTGTTATAGGATGGAAAGGCTGTTGTATTTTTATTGTATTTTATACTTCAGGCGTTGACTTCTGAGGCCGCAGCTATTCGATGTGGTGGAAGAACGCCACACAGTGAAGCCTAGGTTGCCCGGAACGTAGAAGTGGCCATAACTTTCACACTGTTTGCAATTATTCCTTTTATACGATGGAAAAGCTGTTGTATTTATATCGTATTTTATGCTTCTGGCGTTGACTTCTAAGGCCCTAGCTATCCGATCTAGTGGAGCAACGCCCTAGAGTGATGCCTAGGTTGCCCGGAACGTAGAAATGACCATCACTTTCAAACTGGATGCAATTAATCCTGTTATACGATGGAAAAACTGTTGTATTTTTATTGCATTTTATGCTTCGGGCGTTGACTGCTAAGGACCTAACTATTCAATCCGTTGGAGCAACGTCCTAGAGTGAAGCCTAGGCTGCTCGGAATGTAGAAATGACCATATCTTTCACACTGGTTGCAATTATCCGTTTTCTACGATGGAAAAACTGTTTTATTTATTTTGTATTTTAAGCTTCGGGCGTTGAATTCTAAGGCCCTAACTATTCGTTCTGGTGGAGCAACGCCCTAGAGTGAAGCCTAGGTTGACCGGAACGTAGAAATGACCATAACTTTCACACTGGTTGCTATCATTCGTTTTATATGATGGAAAAACTGTTGTATTTATATTGTATTTTATGTTTCTGGCGTTCACTTCTTAGGCCCTAACTATTCGATCTGGTGGAACAACGGCCTAGGGTGAAGCCTAGGTTGCCCGGAACGTAGAAATGACCATAACTTTTACACTGGTAGCAATTATTCGTTTTATACGATGGAAAAACTGTTATATTTATATTGTATTTTAAGCTCCTGGCGTTGACTTCTGAGGCCGTAGCTATTCGATGTGGCGGAAGAGCGCCATACAGTGAAGCCTAGGTTGCCCGGAACGTAGAAATGACCATAAGTTTGTACTGGTGTCAATTATTCCTTTTATACGATGGAAAAGCTGTTGTATTTATGTCGTATTTTATGCTTCTGGCGTTCACTTCTTAGGCCCTAACTATTCGATCTGGTGGAACAACGCCCTAGAGTGAAGCCTAGGTTGCTCGGAATGTAGAAATGACCATAACTTTCACACTGGTTGCAATTATTCGTTTTATACGATGGAAAAACTGTTGCATCTTTATCGTATTGTATGCTTCAGGCGTTGACTTCTTAGGCCGTAACTATTCGATCTGGTGGAGCAACGCCCTGGAGTGAAACCTGGGTTGCCCGGAACGTAGAAATGACCAGTACTATCACACTGGTTGCAAATTATTCCTGGTATACGATGGAAAAGCTGTTGTATTTTTATTGCATTTTATGCTTCTGGCGTTCACTTCTTAGGCCCTAACTATTCGATCTGGTGTAACAACGCCCTAGGGTGAAGCCTAGGTTGCCTGGAACGTAGAAATGACCATCACTTTCAGACGGGTTGCAATTATTCCTATTATAGGATGGAAAGGCTGTTGTATTTTTATTGTATTTTATACTTCAGGCGTTGACTTCTGAGGCCGCATCTATTCGATGTGGTGGAAGAACGCCACACAGTGAAGCCTAGGTTGCCCGGAACGTAGAAGTGGCCATAACTTTCACACTGTTTGCAATTATTCCTTTTATACGATGGAAAAGCTGTTGTATTTATATCGTATTTTATGCTTCTGGCGTTGACTTCTAAGGCCCTAGCTATTCGATCTAGTGGAGCAACGCCCTAGAGTGAAGCCTAGGTTGCCCGGAACGTAGAAATGACCATCACTTTCAAACTGGATGCAATTAATCCTGTTATACGATGGAAAAACTGTTGTATTTTTATTGCATTTTATGCTTCGGGCGTTGACTGCTAAGGACCTAACTATTCAATCCGTTGGAGCAACGCCCTAGAGTGAAGCCTAGGTTGCTCGGAATGTAGAAATGACCATATCTTTCACACTGGTTGCAATTATTCGTTTTCTACGATGGAAAAACTGTTTTATTTATTTTGTATTTTAAGCTTCGGGCGTTGAATTCTAAGGCCCTAACTATTCGTTCTGGTGGAGCAACGCCCTAGAGTGAAGCCTAGGTTGACCGGAACGTAGAAATGACCATAACTTTCACACTGGTTGCTATCATTCGTTTTATATGATGGAAAAACTGTTGTATTTATATTGTATTTTATGTTTCTGGCGTTCACTTCTTAGGCCCTAACTATTCGATCTGGTGGAACAACGGCCTAGGGTGAAGCCTAGGTTGCCCGGAACGTAGAAATGACCATAACTTTTACACTGGTAGCAATTATTCATTTTATACGATGGAAAAACTGTTATATTTATATTGTATTTTAAGCTCCTGGCGTTGACTTCTGAGGCCGTAGCTATTCGATGTGGCGGAAGAGCGCCATACAGTGAAGCCTAGGTGGCCCGGAACGTAGAAATGACCATAAGTTTGATACTGGTGTCAATTATTCCTTTTATACGATGGAAAAGCTGTTGTATTTATGTCGTATTTTATGCTTCTGGCGTTCACTTCTTAGGCCCTAACTATTCGATCTGGTGGAACAACGCCCTAGAGTGAAGCCTAGGTTGCTCGGAATGTAGAAATGACCATAACTTTCACACTGGTTGCAATTATTCGTTTTATACGATGGAAAAACTGTTGCATCTTTATCGTATTTTATGCTTCAGGCGTTGACTTCTTAGGCCGTAACTATTCGATCTGGTGGAGCAACGCCCTGGAGTGAAACCTGGGTTGCCCGGAACGTAGAAATGACCAGTACTATCACACTGGTTGCAAATTATTCCTGGTATACGATGGAAAAGCTGTTGTATTTTTATTGCATTTTATGCTTCTGGCGTTCACTTCTTAGGCCCTAACTATTCGATCTGGTGGAACAACGCCCTAGGGTGAAGCCTAGGTTGCCTGGAACGTAGAAATGACCATCACTTTCAGACGGGTTGCAATTATTCCTGTTATAGGATGGAAAGGCTGTTGTATTTTTATTGTATTTTATACTTCAGGCGTTGACTTCTGAGGCCGCAGCTATTCGATGTGGTGGAAGAACGCCACACAGTGAAGCCTAGGTTGCCCGGAACGTAGAAGTGGCCATAACTTTCACACTGTTTGCAATTATTCCTTTTATACGATGGAAAAGCTGTTGTATTTATATCGTATTTTATGCTTCTGGCGTTGACTTCTAAGGCCCTAGCTATTCGATCTAGTGGAGCAACGCCCTAGAGTGATGCCTAGGTTGCCCGGAACGTAGAAATGACCATCACTTTCAAACTGGATGCAATTAATCCTGTTATACGATGGAAAAACTGTTGTATTTTTATTGCATTTTATGCTTCGGGCGTTGACTGCTAAGGACCTAACTATTCAATCCGTTGGAGCAACGTCCTAGAGTGAAGCCTAGGCTGCTCGGAATGTAGAAATGACCATATCTTTCACACTGGTTGCAATTATCCGTTTTCTACGATGGAAAAACTGTTTTATTTATTTTGTATTTTAAGCTTCGGGCGTTGAATTCTAAGGCCCTAACTATTCGTTCTGGTGGAGCAACGCCCTAGAGTGAAGCCTAGGTTGACCGGAACGTAGAAATGACCATAACTTTCACACTGGTTGCTATCATTCGTTTTATATGATGGAAAAACTGTTGTATTTATATTGTATTTTATGTTTCTGGAGTTCACTTCTTAGGCCCTAACTATTCGATCTGGTGGAACAACGGCCTAGGGTGAAGCCTAGGTTGCCCGGAACGTAGAAATGACCATAACTTTTACACTGGTAGCAATTATTCGTTTTATACGATGGAAAAACTGTTATATTTATATTGTATTTTAAGCTCCTGGCGTTGACTTCTGAGGCCGTAGCTATTCGATGTGGCGGAAGAGCGCCATACAGTGAAGCCTAGGTTGCCCGGAACGTAGAAATGACCATAAGTTTGATACTGGTGTCAATTATTCCTTTTATACGATGGAAAAGCTGTTGTATTTATGTCGTATTTTATGCTTCTGGCGTTCACTTCTTAGGCCCTAACTATTCGATCTGGTGGAACAACGCCCTAGAGTGAAGCCTAGGTTGCTCGGAATGTAGAAATGACCATAACTTTCACACTGGTTGCAATTATTCGTTTTATACGATGGAAAAACTGTTGCATCTTTATCGTATTGTATGCTTCAGGCGTTGACTTCTTAGGCCGTAACTATTCGATCTGGTGGAGCAACGCCCTGGAGTGAAACCTGGGTTGCCCGGAACGTAGAAATGACCAGTACTATCACACTGGTTGCAAATTATTCCTGGTATACGATGGAAAAGCTGTTGTATTTTTATTGCATTTTATGCTTCTGGCGTTCACTTCTTAGGCCCTAACTATTCGATCTGGTGTAACAACGCCCTAGGGTGAAGCCTAGGTTGCCTGGAACGTAGAAATGACCATCACTTTCAGACGGGTTGCAATTATTCCTATTATAGGATGGAAAGGCTGTTGTATTTTTATTGTATTTTATACTTCAGGCGTTGACTTCTGAGGCCGCAGCTATTCGATGTGGTGGAAGAACGCCACACAGTGAAGCCTAGGTTGCCCGGAACGTAGAAGTGGCCATAACTTTCACACTGTTTGCAATTATTCCTTTTATACGATGGAAAAGCTGTTGTATTTATATCGTATTTTATGCTTCTGGCGTTGACTTCTAAGGCCCTAGCTATTCGATCTAGTGGAGCAACGCCCTAGAGTGAAGCCTAGGTTGCCCGGAACGTAGAAATGACCATCACTTTCAAACTGGATGCAATTAATCCTGTTATACGATGGAAAAACTGTTGTATTTTTATTGCATTTTATGCTTCGGGCGTTGACTGCTAAGGACCTAACTATTCAATCCGTTGGAGCAACGCCCTAGAGTGAAGCCTAGGTTGCTCGGAATGTAGAAATGACCATATCTTTCACACTGGTTGCAATTATTCGTTTTCTACGATGGAAAAACTGTTTTATTTATTTTGTATTTTAAGCTTCGGGCGTTGAATTCTAAGGCCCTAACTATTCGTTCTGGTGGAGCAACGCCCTAGAGTGAAGCCTAGGTTGACCGGAACGTAGAAATGACCATAACTTTCACACTGGTTGCTATCATTCGTTTTATATGATGGAAAAACTGTTGTATTTATATTGTATTTTATGTTTCTGGCGTTCACTTCTTAGGCCCTAACTATTCGATCTGGTGGAACAACGGCCTAGGGTGAAGCCTAGGTTGCCCGGAACGTAGAAATGACCATAACTTTTACACTGGTAGCAATTATTCATTTTATACGATGGAAAAACTGTTATATTTATATTGTATTTTAAGCTCCTGGCGTTGACTTCTGAGGCCGTAGCTATTCGATGTGGCGGAAGAGCGCCATACAGTGAAGCCTAGGTGGCCCGGAACGTAGAAATGACCATAAGTTTGATACTGGTGTCAATTATTCCTTTTATACGATGGAAAAGCTGTTGTATTTATGTCGTATTTTATGCTTCTGGCGTTCACTTCTTAGGCCCTAACTATTCGATCTGGTGGAACAACGCCCTAGAGTGAAGCCTAGGTTGCTCGGAATGTAGAAATGACCATAACTTTCACACTGGTTGCAATTATTCGTTTTATACGATGGAAAAACTGTTGCATCTTTATCGTATTTTATGCTTCAGGCGTTGACTTCTTAGGCCGTAACTATTCGATCTGGTGGAGCAACGCCCTGGAGTGAAACCTGGGTTGCCCGGAACGTAGAAATGACCAGTACTATCACACTGGTTGCAAATTATTCCTGGTATACGATGGAAAAGCTGTTGTATTTTTATTGCATTTTATGCTTCTGGCGTTCACTTCTTAGGCCCTAACTATTCGATCTGGTGTAACAACGCCCTAGGGTGAAGCCTAGGTTGCCTGGAACGTAGAAATGACCATCACTTTCACACGGGTTGCAATTATTCCTGTTATAGGATGGAAAGGCTGTTGTATTTTTATTGTATTTTATACTTCAGGCGTTGACTTCTGAGGCCGCAGCTATTCGATGTGGTGGAAGAACGCCACACAGTGAAGCCTAGGTTGCCCGGAACGTAGAAGTGGCCATAACTTTCACACTGTTTGCAATTATTCCTTTTATACGATGGAAAAGCTGTTGTATTTATATCGTATTTTATGCTTCTGGCGTTGACTTCTAAGGCCCTAGCTATTCGATCTAGTGGAGCAACGCCCTAGAGTGAAGCCTAGGTTGCCCGGAACGTAGAAATGACCATCACTTTCAAACTGGATGCAATTAATCCTGTTATACGATGGAAAAACTGTTGTATTTTTATTGCATTTTATGCTTCGGGCGTTGACTGCTAAGGACCTAACTATTCAATCCGTTGGTGCAACGCCCTGAAGTGAACCCTAGATTGCCCGGAACGTAGAAATGACCACTACTATCACACTGGTTGCATATTATTCATTTCATACGATGGAAAAACTGTTCTATTTATTTTGTATTTTATGCTTCGGGCATTGACTTCTAAGGCCCTAGCTATTCGATTTGGTGGAGCACCGCCCTAGAGTGAAGCCTAGGTTGCCCGGAACGTAGAAATGACCATAACTTCCACACTGGTTGCAATTATTCGTTTTATACAAAGGAAAAGCCGTTCTGTTTATTTTGTATTTTATGCTTCGGGCGTTGACTTCTAAGGCCCAAACTGTTTGATCTGGTGGAGCAACGCCGTAGAGTGAAGCCTAGGTTGCCCGGAACGTAGAAATGACCATAACTTTCACACTGGTTGCTATTATTCGTTTTATACGATGGAAAAACTGTTATATTTATATTGTATTTTATGCTTCTGGCGTTGACTTCTGAGGCCGTTGCTATTCGATGTGGTGGAAGAACGCCATAGAGTGAAGCCTAGGTAGCCCGGAACGTAGAAATGTCCATATCTTTCACACAGTTTGCAAATTATTCCTGCTATACGATGGAAAAACTGTTGTATTTTTATTGCATTTTATGCTTCTGGCGTTCACTTCTTAGGCCCTAACTATTCGATCTGGTGGAGCAACGGCCTAGAGTGAAACCTAGGTTACCCGGAACATAGAAATGACCAGTACTTTCATACTGTTTGCAGTTATTCCTGTTATACGATGGAAAAACTTTTGCATCTTTATTGTATTTTATGCTTCTGGCGTTGACTTCTAAGGCCCTAGCTATTCGATTTGGTGGAGCACCGCCCTAGAGTGAAGCCTAGGTTGCCCGGAACGTAGAAATGACCATAACTTCCACACTGGTTGCAATTATTCGTTTTATACGATGGAAAAGCTGTTGTATTTATATCGTTTTTTATGCTTCTGGCGTTGACTTCTTAGACCCTAACTATTCCATCTGGTGGAACAACGCCCTAGAGTAAAGCCCAGATTGCGCGGAACGTAGAAATGACCATAACTTTCACACTGGAAGCAATTTTTCGTTTTATACGATGGAAAATCTGTTTTATTTATTTTGTATTTTAAGCTTCGGGCGTTGAATTCTAAGGCCCTAACTATTCGATCTGGTGGAGCAACGCCCTAGAGTGAAGCCTAGGTTGACCGGAACGTAGAAATGACCAGAACTTTCATACTGGTTGCAATTATTCGTTTTATATGATGGAAAAACTGTTGTATTTATATTGTATTTTATGCTGCTGGTGTTCACTTCTTAGGCCCTAACTATTCGATCTGGTGGAACAACGCCCTGGGGTGAAGCCTAGGTTGCCCGGAACGTAGAAATGACCATCACTTTCACACGGGTTGCAATTATTCCTGTTATAGGATGGAAAGACTGTTGCATTTTTATTGTATTTTATGCTTCAGGCGTTGACTTCTGAGGCCGTAGCTATTCGATGTGGTGGAAGAACGCCATACAGTGAAGCCTAGGTTGCCCGGAACGTAGAAATGACCATAAGTTTCGTACTGATGTCAATTATTCCTTTTATACGATGGAAAAACTGTTGTATTTAGATCGTATTTTATGCTTCTAGCGTTCACTTCTTAGGCCCTAACTATTCGATCTGGTGGAACAACGCCCTAGAGTGAAGCCTAGGTTGCTCGGAATGTAGAAATGACCATAACTTTCACACTGGTTGCAATTATTCGTTTTATACGATGGAAAAACTGTTGCATCTTTATCGTATTTTATGCTTCAGGCGTTGACTTCTTAGGCCGTAACTATTCGATCTGGTGGAGCAACGCCCTGGAGTGAAACCTGGGTTGCCCGGAACGTAGAAATGACCAGTACTATCACACTGGTTGCAAATTATTCCTGGTATACGATGGAAAAGCTGTTGTATTTTTATTGCATTTTATGCTTCTGGCGTTCACTTCTTAGGCCCTAACTATTCGATCTGGTGTAACAACGCCCTAGGGTGAAGCCTAGGTTGCCTGGAACGTAGAAATGACCATCACTTTCAGACGGGTTGCAATTATTCCTGTTATAGGATGGAAAGGCTGTTGTATTTTTATTGTATTTTATACTTCAGGCGTTGACTTCTGAGGCCGCAGCTATTCGATGTGGTGGAAGAACGCCACACAGTGAAGCCTAGGTTGCCCGGAACGTAGAAGTGGCCATAACTTTCACACTGTTTGCAATTATTCCTTTTATACGATGGAAAAGCTGTTGTATTTATATCGTATTTTATGCTTCTGGCGTTGACTTCTAAGGCCCTAGCTATTCGATCTAGTGGAGCAACGCCCTAGAGTGAAGCCTAGGTTGCCCGGAACGTAGAAATGACCATCACTTTCAAACTGGATGCAATTAATCCTGTTATACGATGGAAAAACTGTTGTATTTTTATTGCATTTTATGCTTCGGGCGTTGACTGCTAAGGACCTAACTATTCAATCCGTTGGAGCAACGTCCTAGAGTGAAGCCTAGGTTGCTCGGAATGTAGAAATGACCATATCTTTCACACTGGTTGCAATTATTCGTTTTCTACGATGGAAAAACTGTTTTATTTATTTTGTATTTTAAGCTTCGGGCGTTGAATTCTAAGGCCCTAACTATTCGTTCTGGTGGAGCAACGCCCTAGAGTGAAGCCTAGGTTGACCGGAACGTAGAAATGACCATAACTTTCACACTGGTTGCTATCATTCGTTTTATATGATGGAAAAACTGTTGTATTTATATTGTATTTTATGTTTCTGGCGTTCACTTCTTAGGCCCTAACTATTCGATCTGGTGGAACAACGGCCTAGGGTGAAGCCTAGGTTGCCCGGAACGTAGAAATGACCATAACTTTTACTCTGGTAGCAATTATTCGTTTTATACGATGGAAAAACTGTTATATTTATATTGTATTTTAAGCTCCTGGCGTTGACTTCTGAGGCCGTAGCTATTCGATGTGGCGGAAGAGCGCCATACAGTGAAGCCTAGGTTGCCCGGAACGTAGAAATGACCATAAGTTTGATACTGGTGTCAATTATTCCTTTTATACGATGGAAAAGCTGTTGTATTTATGTCGTATTTTATGCTTCTGGCGTTCACTTCTTAGGCCCTAACTATTCGATCTGGTGGAACAACGCCCTAGAGTGAAGCCTAGGTTGCTCGGAATGTAGAAATGACCATAACTTTCACACTGGTTGCAATTATTCGTTTTATACGATGGAAAAACTGTTGCATCTTTATCGTATTTTATGCTTCAGGCGTTGACTTCTTAGGCCGTAACTATTCGATCTGGTGGAGCAACGCCCTGGAGTGAAACCTGGGTTGCCCGGAACGTAGAAATGACCAGTACTATCACACTGGTTGCAAATTATTCCTGGTATACGATGGAAAAGCTGTTGTATTTTTATTGCATTTTATGCTTCTGGCGTTCACTTCTTAGGCCCTAACTATTCGATCTGGTGTAACAACGCCCTAGGGTGAAGCCTAGGTTGCCTGGAACGTAGAAATGACCATCACTTTCAGACGGGTTGCAATTATTCCTGTTATAGGATGGAAAGGCTGTTGTATTTTTATTGTATTTTATACTTCAGGCGTTGACTTCTGAGGCCGCAGCTATTCGATGTGGTGGAAGAACGCCACACAGTGAAGCCTAGGTTGCCCGGAACGTAGAAGTGGCCATAACTTTCACACTGTTTGCAATTATTCCTTTTATACGATGGAAAAGCTGTTGTATTTATATCGTATTTTATGCTTCTGGCGTTGACTTCTAAGGCCCTAGCTATTCGATCTAGTGGAGCAACGCCCTAGAGTGAAGCCTAGGTTGCCCGGAACGTAGAAATGACCATCACTTTCAAACTGGATGCAATTAATCCTGTTATACGATGGAAAAACTGTTGTATTTTTATTGCATTTTATGCTTCGGGCGTTGACTGCTAAGGACCTAACTATTCAATCCGTTGGAGCAGCGCCCTAGAGTGAAGCCTAGGTTGCTCGGAATGTAGAAATGACCATATCTTTCACACTGGTTGCAATTATTCGTTTTCTACGATGGAAAAACTGTTTTATTTATTTTGTATTTTAATCTTCGGGCGTTGAATTCTAAGGCCCTAACTATTCGTTCTGGTGGAGCAACGCCCTAGAGTGAAGCCTAGGTTGACCGGAACGTAGAAATGACCATAACTTTCACACTGGTTGCTATCATTCGTTTTATATGATGGAAAAACTGTTGTATTTATATTGTATTTTATGCTTCTGGCGTTGACTTCTTAGGCCCTAACTATTCGATCTGGTGGAGCAATGCCTCAGAGTTAAGTCTAGGATGCCCGAAACGCCGAAATGATCATTACTTTCACGCTTGTTGCAATTATTCCTGTTATACGATGAAAAGACTGTTGTATTTTTATTGTATTTTATGCTTCACACGTGGACTTCTGAGGCCGTAGCTATTCGATGTGGTGGAAGAACGCCATACAGTGAAGCCTAGGTTGCTTGGAACGTAGAAATGACCACTACTTTCACACTGTTTGCAATTATTCATTTAATACGATGGAAATGCTGTTGTATTTATGTCGTATTTTATGCTTCGGTCGTTGACTTCTTGGGCCCTAACATTTCGATCTGGTGGAGCAACGCCCGACAGTGAAGCCTAGGTTGCCCGGAATGTAGATATGACCATAACCTTCACACAGGTTGCAATTATTCGTTTTATACGGTGTAAAGGCTGTTGCATTTATTTTGTATTTTATTCTTCTGGTGTTGACTTCTTAGGCCCTAACTATCCGATCTGGTGGAACAACGCCGTAGAGTGAAGCCTAGGTTGCTCGGAATGTAGAAATGACCATAACATTCACACTGATTGCAATTATTCGTTTTATACGATGGAAAAACTTTTCCATCTTTATCGTATTTTATGCTTCTGGCGTTGACTTCTTCGGCCGTAACTATTCGATCTGGTGGAGCAACGCCCTGGAGTGAAACCTGGGTTGCCCGGAACGTAGAAATGACCACTACTATCACACTGGTTGCAAATTATTCCTGCTATACGATGGAAAAACTGTTGTATTTTTATTGCATTTTATGCTTCTGGCGTTCACTTCTTAGGCCCTAACTATTCGATCTGGTAGAGCAACGCCCTAGAGTGAAGCTTAGGTTGCCCGGTACGTAGAAATGATCATAACTTTCACACTGGTAGCAATTATTCGTTTCATACGATGGAAAAACTGTTCTATTTATTTTGTATTTTATGCTTCGGGCATTGACTTCTAAGGCCCTAGCTATCCGATCTGGAGGAGCACCGCCCTAGAGTGAAGCCTAGGTTGCCCGGAACGTAGAAATGACCATAACTTCCACAGTGGTTGCAATTATTCGTTTTATACAAAGGAAAAGCCGTTCTGTTTATTTTGTATTTTATGCTTCGGGCGTTGAATTCTAAGGCCCTAACTATTCGATCTGGTGGAGCAACGCCCTAGAGTGAAGCCTAGGTTGACCGGAACGTAGAAATGACCAGAACTTTCATACTGGTTGCAATTATTCGTTTTATATGATGGAAAAACTGTTGTATTTATATTGTATTTTATGCTGCTGGTGTTCACTTCTTAGGCCCTAACTATTCGATCTGGTGGAACAACGCCCTGGGGTGAAGCCTAGGTTGCCCGGAACGTAGAAATGACCATCACTTTCACACGGGTTGCAATTATTCCTGTTATAGGATGGAAAGACTGTTGCATTTTTATTGTATTTTATGCTTCAGGCGTTGACTTCTGAGGCCGCAGCTATTCGATGTGGTGGAAGAACGCCACACAGTGAAGCCTAGGTTGCCCGGAACGTAGAAGTGGCCATAACTTTCACACTGTTTGCAATTATTCCTTTTATACGATGGAAAAGCTGTTGTATTTATATCGTATTTTATGCTTCTGGCGTTGACTTCTAAGGCCCTAGCTATTCGATCTAGTGGAGCAACGCTCTAGAGTGAAGCCTAGGTTGCCCGGAACGTAGAAATGACCATCACTTTCAAACTGGATGCAATTAATCCTGTTATACGATGGAAAAACTGTTGTATTTTTATTGCATTTTATGCTTCGGGCGTTGACTGCTAAGGACCTAACTATTCAATCCGTTGGAGCAACGTCCTAGAGTGAAGCCTAGGTTGCTCGGAATGTAGAAATGACCATATCTTTCACACTGGTTGCAATTATTCGTTTTCTACGATGGAAAAACTGTTTTATTTATTTTGTATTTTAAGCTTCGGGCGTTGAATTCTAAGGCCCTAACTATTCGTTCTGGTGGAGCAACGCCCTAGAGTGAAGCCTAGGTTGACCGGAACGTAGAAATGACCATAACTTTCACACTGGTTGCTATCATTCGTTTTATATGATGGAAAAACTGTTGTATTTATATTGTATTTTATGTTTCTGGCGTTCACTTCTTAGGCCCTAACTATTCGATCTGGTGGAACAACGGCCTAGGGTGAAGCCTAGGTTGCCCGGAACGTAGAAATGACCATAACTTTTACTCTGGTAGCAATTATTCGTTTTATACGATGGAAAAACTGTTATATTTATATTGTATTTTAAGCTCCTGGCGTTGACTTCTGAGGCCGTAGCTATTCGATGTGGCGGAAGAGCGCCATACAGTGAAGCCTAGGTTGCCCGGAACGTAGAAATGACCATAAGTTTGATACTGGTGTCAATTATTCCTTTTATGCGATGGAAAAGCTGTTGTATTTATGTCGTATTTTATGCTTCTGGCGTTCACTTCTTAGGCCCTAACTATTCGATCTGGTGGAACAACGCCCTAGAGTGAAGCCTAGGTTGCTCGGAATGTAGAACTGACCATAACTTTCACACTGGTTGCAATTATTCGTTTTATACGATGGAAAAACTGTTGCATCTTTATCGTATTTTATGCTTCAGGCGTTGACTTCTTAGGCCGTAACTATTCGATCTGGTGGAGCAACGCCCTGGAGTGAAACCTGGGTTGCCCGGAACGTAGAAATGACCAGTACTATCACACTGGTTGCAAATTATTCCTGGTATACGATGGAAAAGCTGTTGTATTTTTATTGCATTTTATGCTTCTGGCGTTCACTTCTTAGGCCCTAACTATTCGATCTGGTGTAACAACGCCCTAGGGTGAAGCCTAGGTTGCCTGGAACGTAGAAATGACCATCACTTTCAGACGGGTTGCAATTATTCCTGTTATAGGATGGAAAGGCTGTTGTATTTTTATTGTATTTTATACTTCAGGCGTTGACTTCTGAGGCCGCAGCTATTCGATGTGGTGGAAGAACGCCACACAGTGAAGCCTAGGTTGCCCGGAACGTAGAAGTGGCCATAACTTTCACACTGTTTGCAATTATTCCTTTTATACGATGGAAAAGCTGTTGTATTTATATCGTATTTTATGCTTCTGGCGTTGACTTCTAAGGCCCTAGCTATTCGATCTAGTGGAGCAACGCCCTAGAGTGAAGCCTAGGTTGCCCGGAACGTAGAAATGACCATCACTTTCAAACTGGATGCAATTAATCCTGTTATACGATGGAAAAACTGTTGTATTTTTATTGCATTTTATGCTTCGGGCGTTGACTGCTAAGGACCTAACTATTCAATCCGTTGGAGCAGCGCCCTAGAGTGAAGCCTAGGTTGCTCGGAATGTAGAAATGACCATATCTTTCACACTGGTTGCAATTATTCGTTTTCTACGATGGAAAAACTGTTTTATTTATTTTGTATTTTAATCTTCGGGCGTTGAATTCTAAGGCCCTAACTATTCGTTCTGGTGGAGCAACGCCCTAGAGTGAAGCCTAGGTTGACCGGAACGTAGAAATGACCATAACTTTCACACTGGTTGCTATCATTCGTTTTATATGATGGAAAAACTGTTGTATTTATATTGTATTTTATGCTTCTGGCGTTGACTTCTTAGGCCCTAACTATTCGATCTGGTGGAGCAATGCCTCAGAGTTAAGTCTAGGATGCCCGAAACGCCGAAATGATCATTACTTTCACGCTTGTTGCAATTATTCCTGTTATACGATGAAAAGACTGTTGTATTTTTATTGTATTTTATGCTTCACACGTGGACTTCTGAGGCCGTAGCTATTCGATGTGGTGGAAGAACGCCATACAGTGAAGCCTAGGTTGCTTGGAACGTAGAAATGACCACTACTTTCACACTGTTTGCAATTATTCATTTAATACGATGGAAATGCTGTTGTATTTATGTCGTATTTTATGCTTCGGTCGTTGACTTCTTGGGCCCTAACATTTCGATCTGGTGGAGCAACGCCCGACAGTGAAGCCTAGGTTGCCCGGAATGTAGATATGACCATAACCTTCACACAGGTTGCAATTATTCGTTTTATACGGTGTAAAGGCTGTTGCATTTATTTTGTATTTTATTCTTCTGGTGTTGACTTCTTAGGCCCTAACTATCCGATCTGGTGGAACAACGCCGTAGAGTGAAGCCTAGGTTGCTCGGAATGTAGAAATGACCATAACATTCACACTGATTGCAATTATTCGTTTTATACGATGGAAAAACTTTTCCATCTTTATCGTATTTTATGCTTCTGGCGTTGACTTCTTCGGCCGTAACTATTCGATCTGGTGGAGCAACGCCCTGGAGTGAAACCTGGGTTGCCCGGAACGTAGAAATGACCACTACTATCACACTGGTTGCAAATTATTCCTGCTATACGATGGAAAAACTGTTGTATTTTTATTGCATTTTATGCTTCTGGCGTTCACTTCTTAGGCCCTAACTATTCGATCTGGTAGAGCAACGCCCTAGAGTGAAGCTTAGGTTGCCCGGTACGTAGAAATGATCATAACTTTCACACTGGTAGCAATTATTCGTTTCATACGATGGAAAAACTGTTCTATTTATTTTGTATTTTATGCTTCGGGCATTGACTTCTAAGGCCCTAGCTATCCGATCTGGAGGAGCACCGCCCTAGAGTGAAGCCTAGGTTGCCCGGAACGTAGAAATGACCATAACTTCCACAGTGGTTGCAATTATTCGTTTTATACAAAGGAAAAGCCGTTCTGTTTATTTTGTATTTTATGCTTCGGGCGTTGAATTCTAAGGCCCTAACTATTCGATCTGGTGGAGCAACGCCCTAGAGTGAAGCCTAGGTTGACCGGAACGTAGAAATGACCAGAACTTTCATACTGGTTGCAATTATTCGTTTTATATGATGGAAAAACTGTTGTATTTATATTGTATTTTATGCTGCTGGTGTTCACTTCTTAGGCCCTAACTATTCGATCTGGTGGAACAACGCCCTGGGGTGAAGCCTAGGTTGCCCGGAACGTAGAAATGACCATCACTTTCACACGGGTTGCAATTATTCCTGTTATAGGATGGAAAGACTGTTGCATTTTTATTGTATTTTATGCTTCAGGCGTTGACTTCTGAGGCCGTAGCTATTCGATGTGGTGGAAGAACGCCATACAGTGAAGCCTAGGTTGCCCGGAACGTAGAAATGACCATAAGTTTCGTACTGATGTCAATTATTCCTTTTATACGATGGAAAAACTGTTGTATTTAGATCGTATTTTATGCTTCTAGCGTTCACTTCTTAGGCCCTAACTATTCGATCTGGTGGAACAACGCCCTAGAGTGAAGCCTAGGTTGCTCGGAATGTAGAAATGACCATAACTTTCACACTGGTTGCAATTATTCGTTTTATACGATGGAAAAACTGTTGCATCTTTATCGTATTTTATGCTTCAGGCGTTGACTTCTTAGGCCGTAACTATTCGATCTGGTGGAGCAACGCCCTGGAGTGAAACCTGGGTTGCCCGGAACGTAGAAATGACCAGTACTATCACACTGGTTGCAAATTATTCCTGGTATACGATGGAAAAGCTGTTGTATTTTTATTGCATTTTATGCTTCTGGCGTTCACTTCTTAGGCCCTAACTATTCGATCTGGTGTAACAACGCCCTAGGGTGAAGCCTAGGTTGCCTGGAACGTAGAAATGACCATCACTTTCAGACGGGTTGCAATTATTCCTGTTAAAGGATGGAAAGGCTGTTGTATTTTTATTGTATTTTATACTTCAGGCGTTGACTTCTGAGGCCGCAGCTATTCGATGTGGTGGAAGAACGCCACACAGTGAAGCCTAGGTTGCCCGGAACGTAGAAGTGGCCATAACTTTCACACTGTTTGCAATTATTCCTTTTATACGATGGAAAAGCTGTTGTATTTATATCGTATTTTATGCTTCTGGCGTTGACTTCTAAGGCCCTAGCTATTCGATCTAGTGGAGCAACGCTCTAGAGTGAAGCCTAGGTTGCCCGGAACGTAGAAATGACCATCACTTTCAAACTGGATGCAATTAATCCTGTTATACGATGGAAAAACTGTTGTATTTTTATTGCATTTTATGCTTCGGGCGTTGACTGCTAAGGACCTAACTATTCAATCCGTTGGAGCAACGTCCTAGAGTGAAGCCTAGGTTGCTCGGAATGTAGAAATGACCATATCTTTCACACTGGTTGCAATTATTCGTTTTCTACGATGGAAAAACTGTTTTATTTATTTTGTATTTTAAGCTTCGGGCGTTGAATTCTAAGGCCCTAACTATTCGTTCTGGTGGAGCAACGCCCTAGAGTGAAGCCTAGGTTGACCGGAACGTAGAAATGACCATAACTTTCACACTGGTTGCTATCATTCGTTTTATATGATGGAAAAACTGTTGTATTTATATTGTATTTTATGTTTCTGGCGTTCACTTCTTAGGCCCTAACTATTCGATCTGGTGGAACAACGGCCTAGGGTGAAGCCTAGGTTGCCCGGAACGTAGAAATGACCATAACTTTTACTCTGGTAGCAATTATTCGTTTTATACGATGGAAAAACTGTTATATTTATATTGTATTTTAAGCTCCTGGCGTTGACTTCTGAGGCCGTAGCTATTCGATGTGGCGGAAGAGCGCCATACAGTGAAGCCTAGGTTGCCCGGAACGTAGAAATGACCATAAGTTTGATACTGGTGTCAATTATTCCTTTTATGCGATGGAAAAGCTGTTGTATTTATGTCGTATTTTATGCTTCTGGCGTTCACTTCTTAGGCCCTAACTATTCGATCTGGTGGAACAACGCCCTAGAGTGAAGCCTAGGTTGCTCGGAATGTAGAACTGACCATAACTTTCACACTGGTTGCAATTATTCGTTTTATACGATGGAAAAACTGTTGCATCTTTATCGTATTTTATGCTTCAGGCGTTGACTTCTTAGGCCGTAACTATTCGATCTGGTGGAGCAACGCCCTGGAGTGAAACCTGGGTTGCCCGGAACGTAGAAATGACCAGTACTATCACACTGGTTGCAAATTATTCCTGGTATACGATGGAAAAGCTGTTGTATTTTTATTGCATTTTATGCTTCTGGCGTTCACTTCTTAGACCCTAACTATTCGATCTGGTGTAACAACGCCCTAGGGTGAAGCCTAGGTTGCCTGGAACGTAGAAATAACCATCACTTTCAGACGGGTTGCAATTATTCCTGTTATAGGATGGAAAGGCTGTTGTATTTTTATTGTATTTTATACTTCAGGCGTTGACTTCTGAGGCCGCAGCTATTCGATGTGGTGGAAGAACGCCACACAGTGAAGCCTAGGTTGCCCGGAACGTAGAAGTGGCCATAACTTTCACACTGTTTGCAATTATTCCTTTTATACGATGGAAAAGCTGTTGTATTTATATCGTATTTTATGCTTCTGGCGTTGACTTCTAAGGCCCTAGCTATTCGATCTAGTGGAGCAACGCCCTAGAGTGAAGCCTAGGTTGCCCGGAACGTAGAAATGACCATCACTTTCAAACTGGATGCAATTAATCCTGTTATACGATGGAAAAACTGTTGTATTTTTATTGCATTTTATGCTTCGGGCGTTGACTGCTAAGGACCTAACTATTCAATCCGTTGGAGCAACGCCCTAGAGTGAAGCCTAGGTTGCTCGGAATGTAGAAATGACCATATCTTTCACACTGGTTGCAATTATTCGTTTTCTACGATGGAAAAACTGTTTTATTTATTTTGTATTTTATTCTTCGGGCGTTGAATTCTAAGGCCCTAACTATTCGTTCTGGTGGAGCAACGCCCTAGAGTGAAGCCTAGGTTGACCGGAACGTAGAAATGACCATAACTTTCACACTGGTTGCTATCATTCGTTTTATATGATGGAAAAACTGTTGTATTTATATTGTATTTTATGCTTCTGGCGTTGACTTCTTAGGCCCTAACTATTCGATCTGGTGGAGCAATGCCTCAGAGTTAAGTCTAGGATGCCCGAAACGCCGAAATGATCATTACTTTCACGCTTGTTGCAATTATTCCTGTTATACGATGAAAAGACTGTTGTATTTTTATTGTATTTTATGCTTCACACGTGGACTTCTGAGGCCGTAGCTATTCGATGTGGTGGAAGAACGCCATACAGTGAAGCCTAGGTTGCTTGGAACGTAGAAATGACCACTACTTTCACACTGTTTGCAATTATTCATTTAATACGATGGAAATGCTGTTGTATTTATGTCGTATTTTATGCTTCGGTCGTTGACTTCTTGGGCCCTAACATTTCGATCTGGTGGAGCAACGCCCGACAGTGAAGCCTAGGTTGCCCGGAATGTAGATATGACCATAACCTTCACACAGGTTGCAATTATTCGTTTTATACGGTGTAAAGGCTGTTGCATTTATTTTGTATTTTATTCTTCTGGTGTTGACTTCTTAGGCCCTAACTATCCGATCTGGTGGAACAACGCCGTAGAGTGAAGCCTAGGTTGCTCGGAATGTAGAAATGACCATAACATTCACACTGATTGCAATTATTCGTTTTATACGATGGAAAAACTTTTGCATCTTTATCGTATTTTATGCTTCTGGCGTTGACTTCTTCGGCCGTAACTATTCGATCTGGTGGAGCAACGCCCTGGAGTGAAACCTGGGTTGCCCGGAACGTAGAAATGACCACTACTATCACACTGGTTGCAAATTATTCCTGCTATACGATGGAAAAACTGTTGTATTTTTATTGCATTTTATGCTTCTGGCGTTCACTTCTTAGGCCCTAACTATTCGATCTGGTAGAGCAACGCCCTAGAGTGAAGCTTAGGTTGCCCGGTACGTAGAAATGATCATAACTTTCACACTGGTAGCAATTATTCGTTTCATACGATGGAAAAACTGTTCTATTTATTTTGTATTTTATGCTTCGGGCATTGACTTCTAAGGCCCTAGCTATTCGATCTGGAGGAGCACCGCCCTAGAGTGAAGCCTAGGTTGCCCGGAACGTAGAAATGACCATAACTTCCACAGTGGTTGCAATTATTCGTTTTATACAAAGGAAAAGCCGTTCTGTTTATTTTGTATTTTATGCTTCGGGCGTTGACTTCTAAGGCCCAAACTGTTTGATCTGGTGGAGCAACGCCGTAGAGTGAAGCCTAGGTTGCCCGGAACGTAGAAATGACCATAACTTTCACACTGGTTGCTATTATTCGTTTTATACGATGGAAAAACTGTTCTATTTATATTGTATTTTATGCTTCTGGCGTTGACTTCTGAGGCCGTTGCTATTCGATGTGGTGGAAGAACGCCCTGGAGTGAAGCCTAGGTTGCCTGAAACGTAGAAATGACCATCACTTTCACACGGGTTGCAATCATTCCTGTTATAGGATGGAAGGACTGTTGTATTTTTATTGTATTTTATACTTCAGGCGTTGACTTCTGAGGCCGTAGCTATTCGATGTGGTGGAAGAACGCCATACAGTGAAGCCTAGGTTGCCCGGAACGTAGAAATGACCATAAGTTTCGTACTGATGTCAATTATTCCTTTTATACGATGGAAAAGCTGTTGTATTTATATCGTATTTTATGCTTCTGGCGTTCACTTCTTAGGCCCTAACTATTCGATCTGGTGGAACAACGCCCTAGAGTGAAGCCTAGGTTGCTCGGAGTGTAGAAATGACCATAACTTTCACACTGGTTGCAATTATTCGTTTTATACGATGGAAAAACTGTTGCATCTTTATCGTATTTTATGCTTCTGGCGTTGACTTCTTAGGCCGTAACTATTCGATCTGGTGGAGCAACGCCCTGGAGTGAAGCCTAGGTTGCCCGGTACGTAGAAATGACCATTACTTTCACACTGTTTGCAATTATTCCTTTTATACGATGGAAAAGCTGTTGTATTTATATCGTATTCTATGCTCCTGGCGTTGACTTCTAAGGACCTAACTGTTCAATCTGGTGGAGCAACGCCCTAGAGTGAAGCCTAGGTTGCTCGGAATGTAGAAATGACCATAACATTCACACTGGTTGCAATTATTCGTTTTATACGATGGAAAAACTGTTGCATCTTTATCGTATTTTATGCTTCTGGCGTTGACTTCTTAGGCCGTAACTATTCGATCTGGTGGAGCAACGCCCTGGAGTGAAACCTGGGTTGCCCGGAACATAGAAATGACAACTACTATCACACTGGTTGCAAATTATTCCTGCGATACGATGGAAAAACTGTTGTATTTTTATTGCATTTTATGCTTCTGGCGTTCACTTCTTAGGCCCTAAGTATTCGATCTGGTGGAGCAACGCACTAGGGTGAAGCCTACGTTGCCTGGAACGTAGAAATGAGCATAACTTTCACACTGGTAGCAATTATTCGTTTTATACAATGGAAAAACCGTTCTGCTTATTTTGTATTTTATGCTTCTGGCGATGACTTCTGAGGCCGTTGCTATTCGATGTGGTGGAAGAACGCCATAGAGTGAAGCCTAGGTAGCCCGGAACGTAGAAATGTCCATATCTTTCACACTGTTTGCAATTATTCATTTTATACGATGGCAAAGCTGTTGTATTTATATTGTATTTTATGCTTCTGGCGTTCACTTCTTAGGCCCTAAGTATTCGATCTGGTTGAGCAACGCCCTAGAGTGAAGCCTAGGCTGCCCGTAACGTAGAAATGACCATCACTTTCACACTGGTTGCGATTATACGTTTTATATAATGGAAAGTCTGTTGGATTTATATTGCATTTTATGCTTCTGGCGTTGACTTCTTAGGCCCTAACAATTCGATATGGTGGAGCCACGTCCTAGGCTGAAGCCTAGGTGGCCCGGAACGTAGAAATGACCATAACGTTCATACTGGTTGCAATTATACGTTTTATACAATGGAAAAACTGTTGTATTTATATTGTATTTTATGCTTCTGGCGTTGACTTCTTAGGCCCTATATATTCGATCTGGTGTACCAACGCCCTAGAGTGAAGCCTAGGTTGCACGGAACGTAGAAATGACTATAGCTTTCACACTGGTTGCAATTATTCGTTTTATACGATGGAAAAACTGTTGAATTTATTTTGTATTTTATGCTTCTGGCGTTGACTTCTAAGGCCCTAAGTCTTCGATCTGGTGCAGCAATGCCTCAGAGTTAAGTCTAGGATGCCCGAAACGTCGAAATGATCATTACTTTCACACTGGTTGTTATTATCCGTTTTACACCATGGAAAAACTGTTGCATTTATATTGTATTTTATGCTTCTGGCGTTGCCTTCTGAGGCCCTAACTATTCGATCTGGCGGAGCAACGCCCTAGAGTGAAGCCTAGGTGGCCCGGACCGTAGAAATGACCATAACTTTCACACTGGTTGCTATTATTCATTTTATACGATGGAAAATCTGTTGTATTTATTTTGTATTTTATGCTTCCAGCGTTGTCTTCTTAGGCCCTATCTATTCTTCTGGTGGAGCAACGCCCTAGAGTGAAGCCTAGGCTGCCCGATACGTAGAAATGTCCATCACTTTCACACTGGCTGCAATTATTCGTTTTATACGATGGAAAGACTGTTCTATTTATTTTGTATTTTATGCTTCGGGCGTTGTCTTCTAAGGCCCTAACTCTTCGATCTGGTGGAGCAACGCCCCAGAGTGAAGCCTAGGTTGCCCGGAGCGTAGAAAAGACCATCACTTTCACATTGGTTGCAATTGTTCCTGTTATACGATGGAAAAACTCTTGGATTTTTATTGTACTTTATGCTTCTGGCGTTGACTTCTAAGGCCCTACCCAATCGATCTGGTCGAGCAACGCCCTAGAGTGAAGCCTACGTTGCACGGAACGTAGAAATGACCATAAGTTTCACACTGGTTGCAATAATTCGTATTATACAAAGGAAAAGCTGTTCTATTTATTTTGTATTTTATGCCTCGGGCGTTGACTTCTGAGGCCCTAACTATTCGATCTGGTGGACCAACGCCCTAGAGTGAAGCCTAGGATGCCCGGAACGCAGAAATGACCATCACTTTCACACTGGTTGCAATTATTCCTGTTATACGATTGAAAAACTGTTGTATTTTTATTGTATTTTATGCTTCGGGTGTTGACTTCTGAGCCCCTAATTATTCGATATGGTGGAGCCACATCCTTGGGTGAACTCTAGGTTGCCCGGTACGTAGAAATGACCATAACGTTCATACTGGTTGCAATTATTCGTTTTATACAATGGAAAAACTGTTGTATTTATATTGTATTTTATGCTTCTGGCGTTGACTTCTTAGGGCCTAACAATTCGATCTGGTGGAACAACGCCATAGAGTGAAGCCTAGGTTGCCCGGGACGTAGAAATGACAATTACTTTCACACTGTATGCATTTATTCATTTTATACGATGGAAAAGTTGTTGTACTTATATTGTATTTTATGCTTCTGGCGTTGACTTCTAAGGCCCTAAGTCTTCGATCTGGTGCAGCAATGCCTCAGAGTTAAGTCTAGGATGCCCGAAACGTCGAAATGATCATTACTTTCACACTGGTTGTTATTATCCGTTTTACACCATGGAAAAACTGTTGCATTTATATTGTATTTTATGCTTCTGGCGTTGCCTTCTGAGGCCCTAACTATTCGATCTGGCGGAGCAACGCCCTAGAGTGAAGCCTAGGTTGCGCGGAACGTAGAAATGACCATAAGTTTCACACTGGTTGCAATTATTCCTGTTATACGGTGGAAAAACTGTTGTATTTTTATTGTATTTTATGCTTCGGGTGTTGACTTCTGAGCCCCTAATTATTCGATATGGTGGAGCCACATCGTTGGGTGAAGTCTAGGTTGCCCGGTACGTAGAAATGACCATAACGTTCATACTGGTTGCAATTATTCGTTTTATACAATGGAAAAACTGTTGTATTTATATTGTATTTTATGCTTCTGGCGTTGACTTCTTAGGCCCTATCTATTCGATCTGGTGTACCAACGCCCTAGAGTGAAGCCTAGGTTGCACGGAACGTAGAAATGACTATAGCTTTCACACTGGTTGCAATTATTCGTTTTATACGATGGAAAAACTGTTGTATTTATATCGTATTTTATGCTTCTGTCCTTCACTTCTTAGGCCCTAACTATTCGATCTGGTGGAGCAACGGCCTAGAGTGAAACCTAGGTTACCCGGAACATAGAAATGACCAGTACTTTCATAGTGTTTGCAGTTATTCCTGTTATACGATGGAAAAACTTTTGCATCTTTATTGTACTTTATGCTTCTGGCGTTCACTTCTTAGGCCCTAACTATTCGATCTGGTGGAACCACGCCCTAGGGTGAAGCCTAGGTTGCCCGGAACGTAGAAATGACCATAGCTTTTACACTGGTAGCAATTATTCGTTTTATACAATGGAAAAACCGTTCTATTTATTTTGTATTTTATGCTTCGGGCGTTGACATCTAAGGCCGTAACTATTCAGTCTGTTGGAACAACGCCCTAGGGTGAAGCCTAGGTTGCTCGGAAAGTAGAAATGACCATAAGTTTCATAGTGATTGCAATTATTCGTCTTATACGATGGAAAAACTGTTGTATTTATATTGTATTTAATGCTTCAGGCGTGGACTTCTGAGGCCGTAGCTATTCGATGTGGTGGAAGAACGCCATACAGTGAAGCCTAGGTTGCCCGGAACGTAGAAATGACCATTACTTTCACACTGTTTGCAATTATTCATTTAATACGATGGAAATGCTGTTGTATTTATATCGTATTTTATGCTTCGGTCGTTGACTTCTTGGGCCCTAACATTTCGATCTGGTGGAGCAACGCCCGACAGTCAAGCCTAGGTTGCCCGGAACGTAGATATGACCATAACCTTCACACAGGATGCAATTATTCGTTTTATACGGTGTAAAGGCTGTTGCATTTATTTTGTATTTTATTCTTCTGGTGTTGACTTCTTAGGCCCTAACTATCCGATCTGGTGGAACAACGCCGTAGAGTGAAGCCTAGGTTGCTCGGAATGTAGAAATGACCATACCTTTCACACTGACTGCAATTATTCGTTTTATACGATGGAAAAACTTTTGCATCTTTATCGTATTTTATGCTTCTGGCGTTGACTTCTTAGGCCGTAACTATTCGATCTGGTGGAGCAACGCCCTGGAGTGAAACCTGGGTAGCCCGGAACGTAGAAATGACCACTACTATCACACTGGTTGCAAATTATTCCTGCTATACGATTTGAAAAACTGTTGTATTTTTATTGCATTTTATGCTTCTGGCGTTCACTTCTTAGGCCCTAACTATTCGATCTGGCGGAACAAGGCCCTAGGGTGAAGCCTAGGTTGCCTGGAACGTAGAAATGACCATCACTTTCACACGAGTTGCAATTATTCCTGTTATAGGATGGGAAGGCTGTTGTATTTTTATTGTATTTTATACTTCAGGCGTTGACTTCTGAGGCCGCAGCTATTCGATGTGGTGGAAGAACGCCACACAGTGAAGCCTAGGTTGCCCGGAACGTAGAAGTGACCATAACTTTCACACTGTTTGCAATTATTCCTTTTATACGATGGAAAAGCTGTTGTATTTATATCGTATTTTATGCTTCTGTCGTTGACTTCTAAGGCCCTAGCTATTCGATCTAGTGGAGCAACGCCCTAGAGTGAAGCCTAGGTTGCCCGGAGCGTAGAAATGACCATCACTTTCACACGGGTTGCAATTATTCCTGTTATAGGATGGAAAGACTGTTGAATTTGTATTGTATTTTATGCTTCAGGCGTTGACTTCTGAGGCCGTAGCTATTCGACGTGGTGGATGAACGCCATAGAGTGAAGCCTAGGTTGCCCGGAACGTAGAAATGTCCATATCTTTCTCACTGTTTGCAATTGTTCATTTTATACGATGGCAAAGCTGTTGTATTCATATTGTATTTTATGCTTCTGGCGTTGACTTCTTAGGCCCTGACTATTCGATCTTGTGGAGCAATGCCTCAGAATTAAGTCTAGGATGCCCGAAACGCCGAAATGATCAATACTTTCACGCTTGTTGCAATTGTTCCTGTTATACGATGAAAAGACCGTTGTATTTTTATTGTATCTTAAGCTTCAGGCGTAGGCTTCTAAGGCCGTAGCTATTCCATATGGTGGAGCACAGCCCTAGAGTGAAGCCTAGGTTCCTCGGAACGTAGAAATGTCCACTACTTTCACACTGTTTGCAATTATTTCTTTTATACGATGGAAAAGCTGTTGTATTTATATCGTATTTTATGCTTCGGGCGTTGGCTTCTTAGGCCCTAACATTTCGATCTGGTGGAGCAACGCCCTACAGTGAAGCCTAGGTTGCCCGGGACGTAGATATGACCATAACCTTCACGCAGGTTGCAATTATTCGTTTTATATGATGGAAGAACTCTTGTATTTATATTGTATTTTATGCTGCTGGCGTTCACTTCTTAGGCCCTAACTATTCGATCTGGTGGAACAACGCCCTGGAGTGAAGCATAGGTTGCCCGGAACGTAGAAATGATCATAACTTTCACAGTGGTTGCTATTATTCGTTTGATACGATGGATAAACTGTTCTATTTATTTTGTATTTTATGCTTCGGGCGTTGACTTCTAAGGCCCTAAGTGTTTGATCTGGTGGAGCAACGTCCTAGAGTGAAGCCTAGGTTTCCCGGAACGTAGAAATGCTCATTACTTTCGCACTGGTTGCAATTAGTCATGCTATACGATGGAAAAACTATTGCATTTTTATTGCATTTTATGCTTCTGGCGTTGACATCTATGGCCCTACCTATTCGATCTGGTGGAGCAACACCCTAGAGTGAAGCCTAGGTTGCTCGTAATGTAGAAATGACCATAACTTTCACACTGGCTGCAATTATTCGTTTTATACAATGGTAAAACAGTTGCATCTTTATCGTATTTTATGCTTCTGGCGTTGACTTCTAAAGCCCTAACTATTCGATCTCGTGGAGCAAGGCCCTAGACTGAAGCCTAGGTTGCCCGGAACGTAGAAATGACCATAACATTCACACTGGTTGCCATTAATCGTTTTCTACGATGGAAAAACTGTTGTATTTATATCGTATTTTATGCTTCTGGCGTTGACTTCTAAAGCCGTAGCTATTAGATGTGGAGGAGCAACGCCCTAGAGTGACGCCTAGGTTGACCGGAACGTAGAAATGACCATTACTTTCACACTGTTTGCAATTATTCATTTTATACGATGCAAAAACTGTTGTACTTATATTGTATTTTATGCTTCAGGCGTTGACTTCTAAGGCCCTAGCTATTCGATCTGGTAGAGCAACGCCCTAGTGTGAAACCTAGGTTACCCGGAACGTAGAAATGACCAGTACTTTCAGACTGGTTGCTGTTATACGTTTCATACGATGGAAAAGCTGTTATATTTATTTTGCATTTTATGCTTCGGGCGTTGACTTCCAAGGCCCTAGCTATTCCATCTGGTGGAGCAACACCCTAGTGTGCAGCCTAGGTTGCCCGGAACGTAGAAGTGACCATTACTTTCACACTGTTTGCAATTATTCATTTTATACGATGGAAAAGCTGTTGCATTTATATTGTATTTTATGCTCCTGGCGTTGACTTCTAAAGCCGTAGCTATTAGATGTGGCGGAACAACGCCCTAGAGTGACATCTAGGTTGACCGGAACGTAGAAATGACCATTACTTTCACAATGTCTGCAATTATTCATTTTATACGATGGAAAAACTTTGGTACTTATATTGTATTTTATCCTTCTGGCGTTGAATTCTAAGTCCCTAGCTATTCTATCTGGTGGAGCAACGCCCTAGTGTGAAACCTAGGTTACCCGGAACGTAGAAATGACCAGTACTTTAAGACTGGTTGCAGTTATTCGTTTTATACAATGGAAAAACTGTTCTATTTCTTTTGCATTTTATGCTTCGGGCGTTGACTTCTAAGGCCCTAGCTATTCCATCTGGTGGAGCAACACCCTAGCGAGAAGCCTAGGTTGCACGGAACGTAGAAATGACCATTACTTCCACACTGTTTGCAAATATACATTATACACGATGGAAAAGCTGTTGTACTTATATTGTAATTTATGCTTCTGGCGTTGACTTCTTTGGCCGTAACTATTTGATCTGGTGGAGCACCGCCCTAGAGTGAAGCCTAGGTTGCCCGGAACGTAGAACATACCATTACCTTCACACTGGTTGCTATTATTCCTGTTATACGATGGAAAAACTGTTGCACCTTTATTGTATTTTATGCTTCTGGCGTTCACTTCACAGGCCCTAACTATTCGATCTGGTGGAGCAACGTCCTAGAGTGAAGCCTAGGTTGCCCGGAACGTAGAAATGTCCATATCTTTCTCACTGTTTGCAATTGTTCATTTTATACGATGGCAAAGCTGTTGTATTCATATTGTATTTTATGCTTCTGGCGTTGACTTCTTAGGCCCTGACTATTCGATCTTGTGGAGCAATGCCTCAGAATTAAGTCTAGGATGCCCGAAACGCCGAAATGATCAATACTTTCACGCTTGTTGCAATTGTTCCTGTTATACGATGAAAAGACCGTTGTATTTTTATTGTATCTTAAGCTTCAGGTGTAGGCTTCTAAGGCCGTAGCTATTCCATATGGTGGAGCACAGCCCTAGAGTGAAGCCTAGGTTCCTCGGAACGTAGAAATGTCCACTACTTTCACACTGTTTGCAATTATTTCTTTTATACGATGGAAAAGCTGTTGTATTTATATCGTATTTTATGCTTCGGGCGTTGGCTTCTTAGGCCCTAACATTTCGATCTGGTGGAGCAACGCCCTACAGTGAAGCCTAGGTTGCCCGGGACGTAGATATGACCATAACCTTCACGCAGGTTGCAATTATTCGTTTTATATGATGGAAGAACTCTTGTATTTATATTGTATTTTATGCTGCTGGCGTTCACTTCTAAGGCCCTAACTATTCGATCTGGTGGAACAACGCCCTGGAGTGAAGCATAGGTTGCCCGGAACGTAGAAATGATCATAACTTTCACAGTGGTTGCTATTATTCGTTTGATACGATGGATAAACTGTTCTATTTATTTTGTATTTTATGCTTCGGTCGTTGACTTCTAAGGCCCTAAGTGTTTGATCTGGTGGAGCAACGTCCTAGAGTGAAGCCTAGGTTTCCCGGAACGTAGAAATGCTCATTACTTTCGCACTGGTTGCAATTAGTCATGCTATACGATGGAAAAACTATTGAATTTTTATTGCATTTTATGCTTCTGGCGTTGACATCTATGGCCCTACCTATTCGATCTGGTGGAGCAACACCCTAGAGTGAAGCCTAGGTTGCTCGTAATGTAGAAATGACCATAACTTTCACACTGGTTGCAATTATTCGTTTTATACGATGCAAAAACTGTTGTACTTATATTGTATTTTATGCTTCAGGCGTTGACTTCCAAGGCCCTAGCTATTCCATCTGGTGGAGCAACACCCTAGAGTGCAGCCTAGGTTGCCCGGAACGTAGAAGTGACCATTACTTTCACACTGTTTGCAATTATTCATTTTATACGATGGAAAAGCTGTTGCATTTATATTGTATTTTATGCTCCTGGCGTTGACTTCTAAAGCCGTAGCTATTAGATGTGGCGGAACAACGCCCTAGAGTGACATCTAGGTTGACCGGAACGTAGAAATGACCATTACTTTCACAATGTCTGCAATTATTCATTTTATACGATGGAAAAACTTTTGTACTTATATTGTATTTTATCCTTCTGGCGTTGAATTCTAAGTCCCTAGCTATTCTATCTGGTGGAGCAACGCCCTAGTGTGAAACCTAGGTTACCCGGAACGTAGAAATGACCAGTACTTCAAGACTGGTTGCAGTTATTCGTTTTATACAATGGAAAAACTGTTCTATTTCTTTTGCATTTTATGCTTCGGGCGTTGACTTCTAAGGCCCTAGCTATTCCATCTGGTGGAGCAACACCCTAGCGAGAAGCCTAGGTTGCACGGAACGTAGAAATGACCATTACTTCCACACTGTTTGCAAATATACATTATACACGATGGAAAAGCTGTTGTACTTATATTGTAATTTATGCTTCTGGCGTTGACTTCTTTGGCCGTAACTATTTGATCTGGTGGAGCACCGACCTAGAGTGAAGCCTAGGTTGCCCGGAACGTAGAACATACCATTACCTTCACACTGGTTGCTATTATTCCTGTTATACGATGGAAAAACTGGTGCACCTTTATTGTATTTTATGCTTCTGGCGTTCACTTCACAGGCCCTAACTATTCGATCTGGTGGAGCAACGTCCTAGAGTGAAGCCTAGGTTGACCGGAACGTAGAAATGACCATAACTTTCACACTGGTTACCATTATTCGTTTTACACGATGGAAAAGCTGTTGTATTTATATTGTATTTTATGCTGCTGGTGTTCACTTCTTAGGCCCTAACTATTCGATCTGGTGGAACAACGCCCTGGGGTGAAGCCTAGGTTGCCCGGAAAGTAGAAATGACCATAACTTTCATACTGGTTGCAATTACTCGTTTTATATGATGGAAAAACTGTTGTATTTATATTGTATTTTATGCTTCTGGCGTTCACTTCTTAGGCCCTAACTATTCGATCTGGTGGAACAACGCCCTAGGGTGAAGCCTAGGTTGCCCGGAACGTAGAAATGACCAGAACTTTCATACTGGTTGCAATTATTCGTTTTATATGATGGAAAAACTGTTGTATTTATATTGTATTTTATGCTGCTGGTGTTCACTTCTTAGGCCCTAACTCTTCGATCTGGTGGAACAACGCCCTGGGGTGAAGCCAAGGTTGCCCGAAAGGTAGAAATGACCATATCTTTCACACTGGTTGCTGTTATTCGTTTTGTACGATGGAAAAACTGTTATATTTATATTGTATTTTATGCTTCTGGCGTTGACTTCCAAGGCACTAACTATTCGATCTGGTGGCGCAACGCCCTAGAGTGAAGCCTAGATTACCCGGAACGTAGTAATGACCAGTACTGTCACACTGTTTGCAGTTATTCCTGTTATACGATGGAAAGCTGTTGCATCTTTATCGTATTGTATGCTTCTGGCGTTGACTTCACAGGCCCTAACTATTCGATCTGGTGGAGCAACGTCCTAGAGTGAAGCCCATGTTGCCCGGAACGTAGATATGACCATAACCTTCACACAGGTTGCAATTATTCGTTTTATACAGTGTAAAGGCTGTTGTATTTATATCGTATTTTATGCTTCTGTCCTTCACTTCTTAGGCCCTAACTATTCGATTTGGTGGAGCACCGCCCTAGAGTGAAGCCTAGGTTGCCCGGAACGTAGAAATGACCATAACTTTCACACTGGTTGCTATTATTCGTTTTATACGATGGAAAAACTGTTATATTTATATTGTATTTTATGCTTCTGGCGTTGACTTCTGAGGCCGTTGCTATTCGATGTGGTGGAAGAACGCCATAGAGTGAAGCCTAGGTAGCCCGGAACGAAGAAATGTCCATATCTTTCACACTGTTTGCAATTATTCATTTTATACGATGGCAAAGCTGTTGTATTTTTATTGTATTTTATACTTCAGGCGTTGACTTCTGAGGCCGTAGCTGTTCGATCTCGTGGAACAACGCCCTGGAGTGAAGCCTAGGTTGCCTGAAACGTAGAAATGACCATCACTTTCACACGGGTTGCAATAATTCCTGTTATAGGATGGAAAGACTGTTGTATTTTTATTGTATTTTATACTTCAGGCGTTGGCTTCTGAGGCCGTAGCTATTCGATGTGGTGGAAGAACGCCATACAGTGAAGCCTAGGTTGCTCGGAATGTAGAAATGACCATAACATTCACACTGGTTGCAATTATTCGTTTTATACGATGGAAAAGCTTTTGCATCTTTATTGTACTTTATGCTTCTGGCGTTCACTTCTTAGGCCCTAACTATTCGATCTGGTGGAACCACGCCCTAGGGTGAAGCCTAGGTTGCCCGGAACGTAGAAATGACCATAGCTTTTACACTGGTAGCAATTATTCGTTTTATACAATGGAAAAACCGTTCTATTTATTTTGTATTTTATGCTTCGGGCGTTGACATCTAAGGCCGTAACTATTCAGTCTGTTGGAACAACGCCCTAGGGTGAAGCCTAGGTTGCTCGGAAAGTAGAAATGACCATAAGTTTCATAGTGATTGCAATTATTCGTCTTATACGATGGAAAAACTGTTGTATTTATATTGTATTTTATGCTTCTGGCGTTGACTTCTTAGGCCCTAACTATTCGATCTGGTGGAGCAATGCCCCAGAGTTAAGTCTAGGATGCCCGAAACGCCGAAATGATCATTACTTTCACGCTTGTTGCAATTATTCCTGTTATACGATGAAAAGACTGTTGTATTTTTATTGTATTTAATGCTTCAGGCGTCGACTTCTGAGGCCGTAGCTATTCGATGTGGTGGAAGAACGCCATACAGTGAAGCCTAGGTTGCCCGGAACGTAGAAATGACCATTACTTTCACACTGTTTGCAATTATTCATTTAATACGATGGAAATGCTGTTGTATTTATATCGTATTTTATGCTTCGGTCGTGGACTTCTTGGGCCCTAACATTTCGATCTGGTGGAGCAACGCCCGACAGTCAAGCCTAGGTTGCCCGGAACGTAGAAGTGACCATTACTTTCACACTGTTTGCAATTATTCATTTTATACGATGGAAAAGCTGTTGTATTTATATTGTATTTTATGCTCCTGGCGTTGACTTCTAAAGCCGTAGCTATTAGATGTGGCGGAACAACGCCCTAGAGTGACATCTAGGTTGACCGGAACGTAGAAATGACCATTACTTTCACAATGTCTGCAATTATTCATTTTATACGATGGAAAAACTTTTGTACTTATATTGTATTTTATGCTTCTAGCGTTCACTTCTTAGGCCCTAACTATTCGATCTGGTGGACCAACGCCCTAGAGTGAAGCCTAGGTTGCTCGGAATGTAGAAATGACCATAACTTTCACACTGGTTGCAATTATTCGTTTTATACGATGGAAAAACTGTTGCATCTTTATCGTATTTTATGCTTCAGGCGTTGACTTCTTAGGCCGTAACTATTCGATCTGGTGGAGCAACGCCCTGGAGTGAAACCTGGGTTGCCCGGAACGTAGAAATGACCAGTACTATCACACTGGTTGCAAATTATTCCTGGTATACGATGGAAAAGCTGTTGTATTTTTATTGCATTTTATGCTTCTGGCGTTCACTTCTTAGGCCCTAACTATTCGATCTGGTGGAACAACGCCCTAGGGTGAAGCCTAGGTTGCCTGGAACGTAGAAATGACCATCACTTTCAGACGGGTTGCAATTATTCCTGTTATAGGATGGAAAGGCTGTTGTATTTTTATTGTATTTTATACTTCAGGCGTTGACTTCTGAGGCCGCAGCTATTCGATGTGGTGGAAGAACGCCACACAGTGAAGCCTAGGTTGCCCGGAACGTAGAAGTGGCCATAACTTTCACACTGTTTGCAATTATTCCTTTTATACGATGGAAAAGCTGTTGTATTTATATCGTATTTTATGCTTCTGGCGTTGACTTCTAAGGCCCTAGCTATTCGATCTAGTGGAGCAACGCCCTAGAGTGATGCCTAGGTTGCCCGGAACGTAGAAATGACCATCACTTTCAAACTGGATGCAATTAATCCTGTTATACGATGGAAAAACTGTTGTATTTTTATTGCATTTTATGCTTCGGGCGTTGACTGCTAAGGACCTAACTATTCAATCCGTTGGAGCAACGTCCTAGAGTGAAGCCTAGGCTGCTCGGAATGTAGAAATGACCATATCTTTCACACTGGTTGCAATTATCCGTTTTCTACGATGGAAAAACTGTTTTATTTATTTTGTATTTTAAGCTTCGGGCGTTGAATTCTAAGGCCCTAACTATTCGTTCTGGTGGAGCAACGCCCTAGAGTGAAGCCTAGGTTGACCGGAACGTAGAAATGACCATAACTTTCACACTGGTTGCTATCATTCGTTTTATATGATGGAAAAACTGTTGTATTTATATTGTATTTTATGTTTCTGGCGTTCACTTCTTAGGCCCTAACTATTCGATCTGGTGGAACAACGGCCTAGGGTGAAGCCTAGGTTGCCCGGAACGTAGAAATGACCATAACTTTTACACTGGTAGCAATTATTCGTTTTATACGATGGAAAAACTGTTATATTTATATTGTATTTTAAGCTCCTGGCGTTGACTTCTGAGGCCGTAGCTATTCGATGTGGCGGAAGAGCGCCATACAGTGAAGCCTAGGTTGCCCGGAACGTAGAAATGACCATAAGTTTGATACTGGTGTCAATTATTCCTTTTATACGATGGAAAAGCTGTTGTATTTATGTCGTATTTTATGCTTCTGGCGTTCACTTCTTAGGCCCTAACTATTCGATCTGGTGGAACAACGCCCTAGAGTGAAGCCTAGGTTGCTCGGAATGTAGAAATGACCATAACTTTCACACTGGTTGCAATTATTCGTTTTATACGATGGAAAAACTGTTGCATCTTTATCGTATTTTATGCTTCAGGCGTTGACTTCTTAGGCCGTAACTATTCGATCTGGTGGAGCAACGCCCTGGAGTGAAACCTGGGTTGCCCGGAACGTAGAAATGACCAGTACTATCACACTGGTTGCAAATTATTCCTGGTATACGATGGAAAAGCTGTTGTATTTTTATTGCATTTTATGCTTCTGGCGTTCACTTCTTAGGCCCTAACTATTCGATCTGGTGGAACAACGCCCTAGGGTGAAGCCTAGGTTGCCTGGAACGTAGAAATGACCATCACTTTCAGACGGGTTGCAATTATTCCTGTTATAGGATGGAAAGGCTGTTGTATTTTTATTGTATTTTATACTTCAGGCGTTGACTTCTGAGGCCGCAGCTATTCGATGTGGTGGAAGAACGCCACACAGTGAAGCCTAGGTTGCCCGGAACGTAGAAGTGGCCATAACTTTCACACTGTTTGCAATTATTCCTTTTATACGATGGAAAAGCTGTTGTATTTATATCGTATTTTATGCTTCTGGCGTTGACTTCTAAGGCCCTAGCTATTCGATCTAGTGGAGCAACGCCCTAGAATGATGCCTAGGTTGCCCGGAACGTAGAAATGACCATCACTTTCAAACTGGATGCAATTAATCCTGTTATACGATGGAAAAACTGTTGTATTTTTATTGCATTTTATGCTTCGGGCGTTGACTGCTAAGGACCTAACTATTCAATCCGTTGGAGCAACGTCCTAGAGTGAAGCCTAGGCTGCTCGGAATGTAGAAATGACCATATCTTTCACACTGGTTGCAATTATCCGTTTTCTACGATGGAAAAACTGTTTTATTTATTTTGTATTTTAAGCTTCGGGCGTTGAATTCTAAGGCCCTAACTATTCGTTCTGGTGGAGCAACGCCCTAGAGTGAAGCCTAGGTTGACCGGAACGTAGAAATGACCATAACTTTCACACTGGTTGCTATCATTCGTTTTATATGATGGAAAAACTGTTGTATTTATATTGTATTTTATGTTTCTGGCGTTCACTTCTTAGGCCCTAACTATTCGATCTGGTGGAACAACGGCCTAGGGTGAAGCCTAGGTTGCCCGGAACGTAGAAATGACCATAACTTTTACACTGGTAGCAATTATTCGTTTTATACGATGGAAAAACTGTTATATTTATATTGTATTTTAAGCTCCTGGCGTTGACTTCTGAGGCCGTAGCTATTCGATGTGGCGGAAGAGCGCCATACAGTGAAGCCTAGGTTGCCCGGAACGTAGAAATGACCATAAGTTTGATACTGGTGTCAATTATTCCTTTTATACGATGGAAAAGCTGTTGTATTTATGTCGTATTTTATGCTTCTGGCGTTCACTTCTTAGGCCCTAACTATTCGATCTGGTGGAACAACGCCCTAGAGTGAAGCCTAGGTTGCTCGGAATGTAGAAATGACCATAACTTTCACACTGGTTGCAATTATTCGTTTTATACGATGGAAAAACTGTTGCATCTTTATCGTATTGTATGCTTCAGGCGTTGACTTCTTAGGCCGTAACTATTCGATCTGGTGGAGCAACGCCCTGGAGTGAAACCTGGGTTGCCCGGAACGTAGAAATGACCAGTACTATCACACTGGTTGCAAATTATTCCTGGTATACGATGGAAAAGCTGTTGTATTTTTATTGCATTTTATGCTTCTGGCGTTCACTTCTTAGGCCCTAACTATTCGATCTGGTGTAACAACGCCCTAGGGTGAAGCCTAGGTTGCCTGGAACGTAGAAATGACCATCACTTTCAGACGGGTTGCAATTATTCCTATTATAGGATGGAAAGGCTGTTGTATTTTTATTGTATTTTATACTTCAGGCGTTGACTTCTGAGGCCGCAGCTATTCGATGTGGTGGAAGAACGCCACACAGTGAAGCCTAGGTTGCCCGGAACGTAGAAGTGGCCATAACTTTCACACTGTTTGCAATTATTCCTTTTATACGATGGAAAAGCTGTTGTATTTATATCGTATTTTATGCTTCTGGCGTTGACTTCTAAGGCCCTAGCTATTCGATCTAGTGGAGCAACGCCCTAGAGTGAAGCCTAGGTTGCCCGGAACGTAGAAATGACCATCACTTTCAAACTGGATGCAATTAATCCTGTTATACGATGGAAAAACTGTTGTATTTTTATTGCATTTTATGCTTCGGGCGTTGACTGCTAAGGACCTAACTATTCAATCCGTTGGAGCAACGCCCTAGAGTGAAGCCTAGGTTGCTCGGAATGTAGAAATGACCATATCTTTCACACTGGTTGCAATTATTCGTTTTCTACGATGGAAAAACTGTTTTATTTATTTTGTATTTTAAGCTTCGGGCGTTGAATTCTAAGGCCCTAACTATTCGTTCTGGTGGAGCAACGCCCTAGAGTGAAGCCTAGGTTGACCGGAACGTAGAAATGACCATAACTTTCACACTGGTTGCTATCATTCGTTTTATATGATGGAAAAACTGTTGTATTTATATTGTATTTTATGTTTCTGGCGTTCACTTCTTAGGCCCTAACTATTCGATCTGGTGGAACAACGGCCTAGGGTGAAGCCTAGGTTGCCCGGAACGTAGAAATGACCATAACTTTTACACTGGTAGCAATTATTCATTTTATACGATGGAAAAACTGTTATATTTATATTGTATTTTAAGCTCCTGGCGTTGACTTCTGAGGCCGTAGCTATTCGATGTGGCGGAAGAGCGCCATACAGTGAAGCCTAGGTGGCCCGGAACGTAGAAATGACCATAAGTTTGATACTGGTGTCAATTATTCCTTTTATACGATGGAAAAGCTGTTGTATTTATGTCGTATTTTATGCTTCTGGCGTTCACTTCTTAGGCCCTAACTATTCGATCTGGTGGAACAACGCCCTAGAGTGAAGCCTAGGTTGCTCGGAATGTAGAAATGACCATAACTTTCACACTGGTTGCAATTATTCGTTTTATACGATGGAAAAACTGTTGCATCTTTATCGTATTTTATGCTTCAGGCGTTGACTTCTTAGGCCGTAACTATTCGATCTGGTGGAGCAACGCCCTGGAGTGAAACCTGGGTTGCCCGGAACGTAGAAATGACCAGTACTATCACACTGGTTGCAAATTATTCCTGGTATACGATGGAAAAGCTGTTGTATTTTTATTGCATTTTATGCTTCTGGGGTTCACTTCTTAGGCCCTAACTATTCGATCTGGTGTAACAACGCCCTAGGGTGAAGCCTAGGTTGCCTGGAACGTAGAAATGACCATCACTTTCACACGGGTTGCAATTATTCCTGTTATAGGATGGAAAGGCTGTTGTATTTTTATTGTATTTTATACTTCAGGCGTTGACTTCTGAGGCCGCAGCTATTCGATGTGGTGGAAGAACGCCACACAGTGAAGCCTAGGTTGCCCGGAACGTAGAAGTGGCCATAACTTTCACACTGTTTGCAATTATTCCTTTTATACGATGGAAAAGCTGTTGTATTTATATCGTATTTTATGCTTCTGGCGTTGACTTCTAAGGCCCTAGCTATTCGATCTAGTGGAGCAACGCCCTAGAGTGAAGCCTAGGTTGCCCGGAACGTAGAAATGACCATCACTTTCAAACTGGATGCAATTAATCCTGTTATACGATGGAAAAACTGTTGTATTTTTATTGCATTTTATGCTTCGGGCGTTGACTGCTAAGGACCTAACTATTCAATCCGTTGGTGCAACGCCCTGAAGTGAACCCTAGATTGCCCGGAACGTAGAAATGACCACTACTATCACACTGGTTGCATATTATTCATTTCATACGATGGAAAAACTGTTCTATTTATTTTGTATTTTATGCTTCGGGCATTGACTTCTAAGGCCCTAGCTATTCGATTTGGTGGAGCACCGCCCTAGAGTGAAGCCTAGGTTGCCCGGAACGTAGAAATGACCATAACTTCCACACTGGTTGCAATTATTCGTTTTATACAAAGGAAAAGCCGTTCTGTTTATTTTGTATTTTATGCTTCGGGCGTTGACTTCTAAGGCCCAAACTGTTTGATCTGGTGGAGCAACGCCGTAGAGTGAAGCCTAGGTTGCCCGGAACGTAGAAATGACCATAACTTTCACACTGGTTGCTATTATTCGTTTTATACGATGGAAAAACTGTTATATTTATATTGTATTTTATGCTTCTGGCGTTGACTTCTGAGGCCGTTGCTATTCGATGTGGTGGAAGAACGCCATAGAGTGAAGCCTAGGTAGCCCGGAACGTAGAAATGTCCATATCTTTCACACAGTTTGCAAATTATTCCTGCTATACGATGGAAAAACTGTTGTATTTTTATTGCATTTTATGCTTCTGGCGTTCACTTCTTAGGCCCTAACTATTCGATCTGGTGGAGCAACGGCCTAGAGTGAAACCTAGGTTACCCGGAACATAGAAATGACCAGTACTTTCATACTGTTTGCAGTTATTCCTGTTATACGATGGAAAAACTTTTGCATCTTTATTGTATTTTATGCTTCTGGCGTTGACTTCTAAGGCCCTAGCTATTCGATTTGGTGGAGCACCGCCCTAGAGTGAAGCCTAGGTTGCCCGGAACGTAGAAATGACCATAACTTCCACACTGGTTGCAATTATTCGTTTTATACGATGGAAAAGCTGTTGTATTTATATCGTTTTTTATGCTTCTGGCGTTGACTTCTTAGACCCTAACTATTCCATCTGGTGGAACAACGCCCTAGAGTAAAGCCCAGATTGCGCGGAACGTAGAAATGACCATAACTTTCACACTGGAAGCAATTTTTCGTTTTATACGATGGAAAATCTGTTTTATTTATTTTGTATTTTAAGCTTCGGGCGTTGAATTCTAAGGCCCTAACTATTCGATCTGGTGGAGCAACGCCCTAGAGTGAAGCCTAGGTTGACCGGAACGTAGAAATGACCAGAACTTTCATACTGGTTGCAATTATTCGTTTTATATGATGGAAAAACTGTTGTATTTATATTGTATTTTATGCTGCTGGTGTTCACTTCTTAGGCCCTAACTATTCGATCTGGTGGAACAACGCCCTGGGGTGAAGCCTAGGTTGCCCGGAACGTAGAAATGACCATCACTTTCACACGGGTTGCAATTATTCCTGTTATAGGATGGAAAGACTGTTGCATTTTTATTGTATTTTATGCTTCAGGCGTTGACTTCTGAGGCCGTAGCTATTCGATGTGGTGGAAGAACGCCATACAGTGAAGCCTAGGTTGCCCGGAACGTAGAAATGACCATAAGTTTCGTACTGATGTCAATTATTCCTTTTATACGATGGAAAAACTGTTGTATTTAGATCGTATTTTATGCTTCTAGCGTTCACTTCTTAGGCCCTAACTATTCGATCTGGTGGAACAACGCCCTAGAGTGAAGCCTAGGTTGCTCGGAATGTAGAAATGACCATAACTTTCACACTGGTTGCAATTATTCGTTTTATACGATGGAAAAACTGTTGCATCTTTATCGTATTTTATGCTTCAGGCGTTGACTTCTTAGGCCGTAACTATTCGATCTGGTGGAGCAACGCCCTGGAGTGAAACCTGGGTTGCCCGGAACGTAGAAATGACCAGTACTATCACACTGGTTGCAAATTATTCCTGGTATACGATGGAAAAGCTGTTGTATTTTTATTGCATTTTATGCTTCTGGCGTTCACTTCTTAGGCCCTAACTATTCGATCTGGTGTAACAACGCCCTAGGGTGAAGCCTAGGTTGCCTGGAACGTAGAAATGACCATCACTTTCAGACGGGTTGCAATTATTCCTGTTATAGGATGGAAAGGCTGTTGTATTTTTATTGTATTTTATACTTCAGGCGTTGACTTCTGAGGCCGCAGCTATTCGATGTGGTGGAAGAACGCCACACAGTGAAGCCTAGGTTGCCCGGAACGTGGAAGTGGCCATAACTTTCACACTGTTTGCAATTATTCCTTTTATACGATGGAAAAGCTGTTGTATTTATATCGTATTTTATGCTTCTGGCGTTGACTTCTAAGGCCCTAGCTATTCGATCTAGTGGAGCAACGCCCTAGAGTGAAGCCTAGGTTGCCCGGAACGTAGAAATGACCATCACTTTCAAACTGGATGCAATTAATCCTGTTATACGATGGAAAAACTGTTGTATTTTTATTGCATTTTATGCTTCGGGCGTTGACTGCTAAGGACCTAACTATTCAATCCGTTGGAGCAACGTCCTAGAGTGAAGCCTAGGTTGCTCGGAATGTAGAAATGACCATATCTTTCACACTGGTTGCAATTATTCGTTTTCTACGATGGAAAAACTGTTTTATTTATTTTGTATTTTAAGCTTCGGGCGTTGAATTCTAAGGCCCTAACTATTCGTTCTGGTGGAGCAACGCCCTAGAGTGAAGCCTAGGTTGACCGGAACGTAGAAATGACCATAACTTTCACACTGGTTGCTATCATTCGTTTTATATGATGGAAAAACTGTTGTATTTATATTGTATTTTATGTTTCTGGCGTTCACTTCTTAGGCCCTAACTATTCGATCTGGTGGAACAACGGCCTAGGGTGAAGCCTAGGTTGCCCGGAACGTAGAAATGACCATAACTTTTACTCTGGTAGCAATTATTCGTTTTATACGATGGAAAAACTGTTATATTTATATTGTATTTTAAGCTCCTGGCGTTGACTTCTGAGGCCGTAGCTATTCGATGTGGCGGAAGAGCGCCATACAGTGAAGCCTAGGTTGCCCGGAACGTAGAAATGACCATAAGTTTGATACTGGTGTCAATTATTCCTTTTATACGATGGAAAAGCTGTTGTATTTATGTCGTATTTTATGCTTCTGGCGTTCACTTCTTAGGCCCTAACTATTCGATCTGGTGGAACAACGCCCTAGAGTGAAGCCTAGGTTGCTCGGAATGTAGAAATGACCATAACTTTCACACTGGTTGCAATTATTCGTTTTATACGATGGAAAAACTGTTGCATCTTTATCGTATTTTATGCTTCAGGCGTTGACTTCTTAGGCCGTAACTATTCGATCTGGTGGAGCAACGCCCTGGAGTGAAACCTGGGTTGCCCGGAACGTAGAAATGACCAGTACTATCACACTGGTTGCAAATTATTCCTGGTATACGATGGAAAAGCTGTTGTATTTTTATTGCATTTTATGCTTCTGGCGTTCACTTCTTAGGCCCTAACTATTCGATCTGGTGTAACAACGCCCTAGGGTGAAGCCTAGGTTGCCTGGAACGTAGAAATGACCATCACTTTCAGACGGGTTGCAATTATTCCTGTTATAGGATGGAAAGGCTGTTGTATTTTTATTGTATTTTATACTTCAGGCGTTGACTTCTGAGGCCGCAGCTATTCGATGTGGTGGAAGAACGCCACACAGTGAAGCCTAGGTTGCCCGGAACGTAGAAGTGGCCATAACTTTCACACTGTTTGCAATTATTCCTTTTATACGATGGAAAAGCTGTTGTATTTATATCGTATTTTATGCTTCTGGCGTTGACTTCTAAGGCCCTAGCTATTCGATCTAGTGGAGCAACGCCCTAGAGTGAAGCCTAGGTTGCCCGGAACGTAGAAATGACCATCACTTTCAAACTGGATGCAATTAATCCTGTTATACGATGGAAAAACTGTTGTATTTTTATTGCATTTTATGCTTCGGGCGTTGACTGCTAAGGACCTAACTATTCAATCCGTTGGAGCAACGCCCTAGAGTGAAGCCTAGGTTGCTCGGAATGTAGAAATGACCATATCTTTCACACTGGTTGCAATTATTCGTTTTCTACGATGGAAAAACTGTTTTATTTATTTTGTATTTTAATCTTCGGGCGTTGAATTCTAAGGCCCTAACTATTCGTTCTGGTGGAGCAACGCCCTAGAGTGAAGCCTAGGTTGACCGGAACGTAGAAATGACCATAACTTTCACACTGGTTGCTATCATTCGTTTTATATGATGGAAAAACTGTTGTATTTATATTGTATTTTATGCTTCTGGCGTTGACTTCTTAGGCCCTAACTATTCGATCTGGTGGAGCAATGCCTCAGAGTTAAGTCTAGGATGCCCGAAACGCCGAAATGATCATTACTTTCACGCTTGTTGCAATTATTCCTGTTATACGATGAAAAGACTGTTGTATTTTTATTGTATTTTATGCTTCACACGTGGACTTCTGAGGCCGTAGCTATTCGATGTGGTGGAAGAACGCCATACAGTGAAGCCTAGGTTGCTTGGAACGTAGAAATGACCACTACTTTCACACTGTTTGCAATTATTCATTTAATACGATGGAAATGCTGTTGTATTTATGTCGTATTTTATGCTTCGGTCGTTGACTTCTTGGGCCCTAACATTTCGATCTGGTGGAGCAACGCCCGACAGTGAAGCCTAGGTTGCCCGGAATGTAGATATGACCATAACCTTCACACAGGTTGCAATTATTCGTTTTATACGGTGTAAAGGCTGTTGCATTTATTTTGTATTTTATTCTTCTGGTGTTGACTTCTTAGGCCCTAACTATCCGATCTGGTGGAACAACGCCGTAGAGTGAAGCCTAGGTTGCTCGGAATGTAGAAATGACCATAACATTCACACTGATTGCAATTATTCGTTTTATACGATGGAAAAACTTTTGCATCTTTATCGTATTTTATGCTTCTGGCGTTGACTTCTTCGGCCGTAACTATTCGATCTGGTGGAGCAACGCCCTGGAGTGAAACCTGGGTTGCCCGGAACGTAGAAATGACCACTACTATCACACTGGTTGCAAATTATTCCTGCTATACGATGGAAAAACTGTTGTATTTTTATTGCATTTTATGCTTCTGGCGTTCACTTCTTAGGCCCTAACTATTCGATCTGGTAGAGCAACGCCCTAGAGTGAAGCTTAGGTTGCCCGGTACGTAGAAATGATCATAACTTTCACACTGGTAGCAATTATTCGTTTCATACGATGGAAAAACTGTTCTATTTATTTTGTATTTTATGCTTCGGGCATTGACTTCTAAGGCCCTAGCTATTCGATCTGGAGGAGCACCGCCCTAGAGTGAAGCCTAGGTTGCCCGGAACGTAGAAATGACCATAACTTCCACAGTGGTTGCAATTATTCGTTTTATACAAAGGAAAAGCCGTTCTGTTTATTTTGTATTTTATGCTTCGGGCGTTGAATTCTAAGGCCCTAACTATTCGATCTGGTGGAGCAACGCCCTAGAGTGAAGCCTAGGTTGACCGGAACGTAGAAATGACCAGAACTTTCATACTGGTTGCAATTATTCGTTTTATATGATGGAAAAACTGTTGTATTTATATTGTATTTTATGCTGCTGGTGTTCACTTCTTAGGCCCTAACTATTCGATCTGGTGGAACAACGCCCTGGGGTGAAGCCTAGGTTGCCCGGAACGTAGAAATGACCATCACTTTCACACGGGTTGCAATTATTCCTGTTATAGGATGGAAAGACTGTTGCATTTTTATTGTATTTTATGCTTCAGGCGTTGACTTCTGAGGCCGTAGCTATTCGATGTGGTGGAAGAACGCCATACAGTGAAGCCTAGGTTGCCCGGAACGTAGAAATGACCATAAGTTTCGTACTGATGTCAATTATTCCTTTTATACGATGGAAAAACTGTTGTATTTAGATCGTATTTTATGCTTCTAGCGTTCACTTCTTAGGCCCTAACTATTCGATCTGGTGGAACAACGCCCTAGAGTGAAGCCTAGGTTGCTCGGAATGTAGAAATGACCATAACTTTCACACTGGTTGCAATTATTCGTTTTATACGATGGAAAAACTGTTGCATCTTTATCGTATTTTATGCTTCAGGCGTTGACTTCTTAGGCCGTAACTATTCGATCTGGTGGAGCAACGCCCTGGAGTGAAACCTGGGTTGCCCGGAACGTAGAAATGACCAGTACTATCACACTGGTTGCAAATTATTCCTGGTATACGATGGAAAAGCTGTTGTATTTTTATTGCATTTTATGCTTCTGGCGTTCACTTCTTAGGCCCTAACTATTCGATCTGGTGTAACAACGCCCTAGGGTGAAGCCTAGGTTGCCTGGAACGTAGAAATGACCATCACTTTCAGACGGGTTGCAATTATTCCTGTTATAGGATGGAAAGGCTGTTGTATTTTTATTGTATTTTATACTTCAGGCGTTGACTTCTGAGGCCGCAGCTATTCGATGTGGTGGAAGAACGCCACACAGTGAAGCCTAGGTTGCCCGGAACGTAGAAGTGGCCATAACTTTCACACTGTTTGCAATTATTCCTTTTATACGATGGAAAAGCTGTTGTATTTATATCGTATTTTATGCTTCTGGCGTTGACTTCTAAGGCCCTAGCTATTCGATCTAGTGGAGCAACGCCCTAGAGTGAAGCCTAGGTTGCCCGGAACGTAGAAATGACCATCACTTTCAAACTGGATGCAATTAATCCTGTTATACGATGGAAAAACTGTTGTATTTTTATTGCATTTTATGCTTCGGGCGTTGACTGCTAAGGACCTAACTATTCAATCCGTTGGAGCAACGTCCTAGAGTGAAGCCTAGGTTGCTCGGAATGTAGAAATGACCATATCTTTCACACTGGTTGCAATTATTCGTTTTCTACGATGGAAAAACTGTTTTATTTATTTTGTATTTTAAGCTTCGGGCGTTGAATTCTAAGGCCCTAACTATTCGTTCTGGTGGAGCAACGCCCTAGAGTGAAGCCTAGGTTGACCGGAACGTAGAAATGACCATAACTTTCACACTGGTTGCTATCATTCGTTTTATATGATGGAAAAACTGTTGTATTTATATTGTATTTTATGTTTCTGGCGTTCACTTCTTAGGCCCTAACTATTCGATCTGGTGGAACAACGGCCTAGGGTGAAGCCTAGGTTGCCCGGAACGTAGAAATGACCATAACTTTTACTCTGGTAGCAATTATTCGTTTTATACGATGGAAAAACTGTTATATTTATATTGTATTTTAAGCTCCTGGCGTTGACTTCTGAGGCCGTAGCTATTCGATGTGGCGGAAGAGCGCCATACAGTGAAGCCTAGGTTGCCCGGAACGTAGAAATGACCATAAGTTTGATACTGGTGTCAATTATTCCTTTTATACGATGGAAAAGCTGTTGTATTTATGTCGTATTTTATGCTTCTGGCGTTCACTTCTTAGGCCCTAACTATTCGATCTGGTGGAACAACGCCCTAGAGTGAAGCCTAGGTTGCTCGGAATGTAGAACTGACCATAACTTTCACACTGGTTGCAATTATTCGTTTTATACGATGGAAAAACTGTTGCATCTTTATCGTATTTTATGCTTCAGGCGTTGACTTCTTAGGCCGTAACTATTCGATCTGGTGGAGCAACGCCCTGGAGTGAAACCTGGGTTGCCCGGAACGTAGAAATGACCAGTACTATCACACTGGTTGCAAATTATTCCTGGTATACGATGGAAAAGCTGTAGTATTTTTATTGCATTTTATGCTTCTGGCGTTCACTTCTTAGGCCCTAACTATTCGATCTGGTGTAACAACGCCCTAGGGTGAAGCCTAGGTTGCCTGGAACGTAGAAATGACCATAACATTCACACTGGTTGCAATTATTCGTTTTATACGATGGAAAAACTGTTGCATCTTTATCGTATTTTATGCTTCTGGCGATGACTTCTGAGGCCGTTGCTATTCGATGTGGTGGAAGAACGCCATAGAGTGAAGCCTAGGTAGCCCGGAACGTAGAAATGTCCATATCTTTCACACTGTTTGCAATTATTCATTTTATACGATGGCAAAGCTGTTGTATTTATATTGTATTTTATGCTTCTGGCGTTCACTTCTTAGGCCCTAAGTATTCGATCTGGTTGAGCAACGCCCTAGAGTGAAGCCTAGGCTGCCCGTAACGTAGAAATGACCATCACTTTCACACTGGTTGCGATTATACGTTTTATATAATGGAAAGTCTGTTGGATTTATATTGCATTTTATGCTTCTGGCGTTGACTTCTTAGGCCCTAACAATTCGATATGGTGGAGCCACGTCCTAGGCTGAAGCCTAGGTGGCCCGGAACGTAGAAATGACCATAACGTTCATACTGGTTGCAATTATACGTTTTATACAATGGAAAAACTGTTGTATTTATATTGTATTTTATGCTTCTGGCGTTGACTTCTTAGGCCCTATATATTCGATCTGGTGTACCAACGCCCTAGAGTGAAGCCTAGGTTGCACGGAACGTAGAAATGACTATAGCTTTCACACTGGTTGCAATTATTCGTTTTATACGATGGAAAAACTGTTGAATTTATTTTGTATTTTATGCTTCTGGCGTTGACTTCTAAGGCCCTAAGTCTTCGATCTGGTGCAGCAATGCCTCAGAGTTAAGTCTAGGATGCCCGAAACGTCGAAATGATCATTACTTTCACACTGGTTGTTATTATCCGTTTTACACCATGGAAAAACTGTTGCATTTATATTGTATTTTATGCTTCTGGCGTTGCCTTCTGAGGCCCTAACTATTCGATCTGGCGGAGCAACGCCCTAGAGTGAAGCCTAGGTGGCCCGGACCGTAGAAATGACCATAACTTTCACACTGGTTGCTATTATTCATTTTATACGATGGAAAATCTGTTGTATTTATTTTGTATTTTATGCTTCCAGCGTTGTCTTCTTAGGCCCTATCTATTCTTCTGGTGGAGCAACGCCCTAGAGTGAAGCCTAGGCTGCCCGATACGTAGAAATGTCCATCACTTTCACACTGGCTGCAATTATTCGTTTTATACGATGGAAAGACTGTTCTATTTATTTTGTATTTTATGCTTCGGGCGTTGTCTTCTAAGGCCCTAACTCTTCGATCTGGTGGAGCAACGCCCCAGAGTGAAGCCTAGGTTGCCCGGAGCGTAGAAAAGACCATCACTTTCACATTGGTTGCAATTGTTCCTGTTATACGATGGAAAAACTCTTGGATTTTTATTGTACTTTATGCTTCTGGCGTTGACTTCTAAGGCCCTACCCAATCGATCTGGTCGAGCAACGCCCTAGAGTGAAGCCTACGTTGCACGGAACGTAGAAATGACCATAAGTTTCACACTGGTTGCAATAATTCGTATTATACAAAGGAAAAGCTGTTCTATTTATTTTGTATTTTATGCCTCGGGCGTTGACTTCTGAGGCCCTAACTATTCGATCTGGTGGACCAACGCCCTAGAGTGAAGCCTAGGATGCCCGGAACGCAGAAATGACCATCACTTTCACACTGGTTGCAATTATTCCTGTTATACGATTGAAAAACTGTTGTATTTTTATTGTATTTTATGCTTCGGGTGTTGACTTCTGAGCCCCTAATTATTCGATATGGTGGAGCCACATCCTTGGGTGAACTCTAGGTTGCCCGGTACGTAGAAATGACCATAACGTTCATACTGGTTGCAATTATTCGTTTTATACAATGGAAAAACTGTTGTATTTATATTGTATTTTATGCTTCTGGCGTTGACTTCTTAGGGCCTAACAATTCGATCTGGTGGAACAACGCCATAGAGTGAAGCCTAGGTTGCCCGGGACGTAGAAATGACAATTACTTTCACACTGTATGCATTTATTCATTTTATACGATGGAAAAGTTGTTGTACTTATATTGTATTTTATGCTTCTGGCGTTGACTTCTAAGGCCCTAAGTCTTCGATCTGGTGCAGCAATGCCTCAGAGTTAAGTCTAGGATGCCCGAAACGTCGAAATGATCATTACTTTCACACTGGTTGTTATTATCCGTTTTACACCATGGAAAAACTGTTGCATTTATATTGTATTTTATGCTTCTGGCGTTGCCTTCTGAGGCCCTAACTATTCGATCTGGCGGAGCAACGCCCTAGAGTGAAGCCTAGGTTGCGCGGAACGTAGAAATGACCATAAGTTTCACACTGGTTGCAATTATTCCTGTTATACGGTGGAAAAACTGTTGTATTTTTATTGTATTTTATGCTTCGGGTGTTGACTTCTGAGCCCCTAATTATTCGATATGGTGGAGCCACATCGTTGGGTGAAGTCTAGGTTGCCCGGTACGTAGAAATGACCATAACGTTCATACTGGTTGCAATTATTCGTTTTATACAATGGAAAAACTGTTGTATTTATATTGTATTTTATGCTTCTGGCGTTGACTTCTTAGGCCCTATCTATTCGATCTGGTGTACCAACGCCCTAGAGTGAAGCCTAGGTTGCACGGAACGTAGAAATGACTATAGCTTTCACACTGGTTGCAATTATTCGTTTTATACGATGGAAAAACTGTTGAATTTATTTTGTATTTTATGCTTCGGGCGTTGTCTTCTAAGGCACTAACTCTTCGGTCTGGTGGAGCAACGCCCCAGAGTGAAGCCTAGGTTGCCCGGAGCGTAGAAAAGACCATCACTTTCACATTGGTTGCAATTATTCCTGTTATACGATGGAAAAACTGTTGGATTTTTATTGTACTTTATGCTTCTGGCGTTGACTTCTAAGGCCCTACCCAATCGATCTGGTCGAGCAACGCCCTAGAGTGAAGCCTAGGTTGCACGGAACGTAGAAATGACCATAAGTTTCACACTGGTTGCTATTATTCATTTTATACGATGGAAAATCTGTTGTATTTATTTTGTATTTTATGCTTCCAGCGTTGTCTTCTTAGGCCCTAACTATTCGACCTGGTGGAGCAACGCCCTAGAGTGAAGCCTAGTATGCCCGGAACGCAGAAATGACCATCACTTTCACACTGGTTGCAATTATTCCTGTTATACGATGGAAAAACTGTTGTATTTTTATTGTATTTTATGCTTCGGGCGTTGACTTCTAAGGCCCTAACTATTCGATATGGTGGAACCACGTCCTAGGGTGAAGCCTAGGTTGCCCGGTACGTAGAAATGACCATAACTTTCACACTGGTTGCAATAATTCGTTTTATACAATGGAAAAACTGTTCTATTTATTTTGTATTTTATGCCTCGGGCGTTGCCTTATGAGGCCCTAACTATTCGATCTGTCGGAGCAACGCCCTAGAGTAAAGCCTAGGTGGCCCGGAACGTAGAAATGACCATAACGTTCATACTGGTTGCAATTATACGTTTTATGCAATGGAAAAACTGTTGCACTTATATTGTATTTTATGCCTCGGGCGTTGACTTCTGAGACCCTAACTATTCGATCTGGTGGACCAACGCGCTAGAGTGAAGCCTAGGTTGCACGGAACGTAGAAATGACCATTATCTTCACACTGTTTGCAATTATTCCTGTTATACGGTGGAAAAACTGCTGTATTTTTATTGTATTTTATGCTTCGGGTGTTGACTTCTGAGCCCCTAATTATTCGATATGGTGGAGCCACATCCTTGGGTGAAGTCTAGGTTGCCCGGTACGTAGAAATGACCATAACGTTCATACTGGTTGCAATTATTCGTTTTATGCAATGGAAAAACTGTTGTATTTATATTGTATTTTATGCTTCTGGCGTTGACTTCTTAGGCCCTATATATTCGATCTGGTGTACCAACGCCCTAGAGTGAAGCCTAGGTGGCCCGGACCGTAGAAATGACCATAACTTTCACACTGGTTGCTATTATTCATTTTATACGATGGAAAATCTGTTGTATTTATTCTGTATTTTATGCTTCCAGCGTTGACTTTTTAGGCCCTATCTATTCCTCTGGTGGAGCTACGCCCTAGAGTGAAGCCTAGGCTGCCCGAATCGTAGAAATGTCCATCACTTTCACACTGGCTGCAATTATTCGTTTTATACGATGGAAAGACTGTTCTATTTATTTTGTATTTTATGCTTCGGGCGTTGTCTTCTAAGGCCCTAACTCTTCGATCTGGTGGAGCAACGCCCCAGAGTGAAGCCTAGGTTGCCCGGAGCGTAGAAAAGACCATCACTTTCACATTGGTTGCAATTATTTCTGTTATACGGTGGAAAAACTGTTGGATTTTTATTGTACTTTATGCTTCTGGCGTTGACTTCTAAGGCCCTACCCAATCGATCTGGTCGAGCAACGCCCGAGAGTGAAGCCTAGGTTGCACGGAACGTAGAAATGACCATAAGTTTCACACTGGTTGCAATAATTCGTTTTATACAAAGGAAAAACTGTTCTATTTATTTTGTATTTTATGCCTCGGGCGTAGACTTCTGAGGCCCTAACTATTCGATCTGGTGGACCAACTCCCTAGAGTGAAGCCTAGGATGCCCGGAACGCAGAAATGACCATCACTTTCACACTGGTTGCAATTATACATTTTATACGATGGAAAATCTGTTGTATTTATATTGTATTTTATGCTTCTAGCGTTGACTTCTTAGGCCCTATCTATTCTTCTGGTGGAGCAACGCCCTAGAGTAAAGCCTAGGTGGCCCGGACCGTAGAAATGACCATAACTTTCACACTGGTTGCCATTATTCGATTTATGCGATGGAAAATCTGTTGTATTTATATTGTATTTTATACTTCTAGCGTTGACTTCTTAGGCCCTATCTATTCTTCTGGTTGAGCAACGCCCTAGAGTGAAGCCTAGGCTGCCCGAAACGTAGAAATGACCATCACTTTCACACTGGTTGCGATTATACGTTTTATATAATGGAAAGTCTGTTGGATTTATATTGCATTTTATGCTTCTGGCGTTGACTTCTTAGGCCCTAACTATTCGATATGGTGGAGCCACGTCCTAGGGTGAAGCCTAGGTGGCCCGGAACGTAGAAATGACCATAACGTTCATACTGGTTGCAATTATACGTTTTATACAATGGAAAAACTGTTGTACTTATATTGTATTTTATGCCTCGGGCGTTGACTTCTGAGGCCCTAACTATTCGATCTGGTGGACCAACGCCCTAGAGTGAAGCCTAGGTTGCACGGAACGTAGAAATGACCATTATCTTCACACTGTTTGCAATTATTCCTGTTATACGGTGGAAAAACTGTTGTATTTTTATTGTATTTTATGCTTCGGGCGTTGACTTCTAAGGCCCTAACTATTCGATATGGTGGAACCACGTCCTAGGGTGAAGCCTAGGTTGCCCGGTACGTAGAAATGACCATAACATTCACACTGGTTGCTATTATTCATTTTATACGTTGGAAAATCTGTTGTATTTATTTTGTATTTTATGCTTCCAGCGTTGACTTCTTAGGCCCTATCTATTCTTCTGGTGGAGCAACGCCCTAGAGTGAAGCCTAGGCTGCCCGAAACGTAGAAATGTCCATCACTTTCACACTGGCTGCAATTATTCGTTTTATACGATGGAAAGACTGTTCTATTTATTTTGTATTTTATGCTTCGGGCGTTGTCTTCTAAGGCCCTCACTCTTCGATCTGGTGGAGCAACGCCCCAGAGTGAAGCCTAGGTTGCACGGAACGTAGAAATGACCATAAGTTTCACACTGGTTGCAATAATTCGTTTTATACAAAGGAAAAACTGTTCTATTTATTTTGTATTTTATGCCTCAGGCGTTGACTTCTGAGGCCCTAACTATTCGATCTGGTGGACCAACGCCCTAGAGTGAAGCCTAGGTTGCACGGAACGTAGAAATGACCATTATCTTCACACTGTTTGCAATTATTCCTGTTATACGGTGGAAAATCTGTTGTATTTTTATTGTATTTTATGCTTCGGGCGTTGACTTCTAAGGCCCTAAGTCTTCGATCTGGTGCAGCAATGCCTCAGAGTTAAGTCTAGGATGCCCGAAACGTCGAAATGATCATTACTTTCACACTGGTTGTTATTATCCGTTTTACACCATGGAAAAACAGTTGTATTTATATTGTATTTTATGCTTCCAGCGTTGACTTCTTAGGCCCTATCTATTCTTCTCGTGGAGCAACGCCCTAGAGTGAAGCCTAGGCTGCCCGAAACGTAGAAATGTCCATCACTTTCACACTGGCTGCAATTATTCGTTTTATACGATGGAAAGACTGTTGGATTTTTATTGTACTTTATGCTTCTGGCGTTGACTTCTAAGGCCCTACCCAATCGATCTGGTCGAGCAACGCCCGAGAGTGAAGCCTAGGTTGCGCGGAACGTAGAAATGACCATAAGTTTCACACTGGTTGCAATTATTCCTGTTATACGGTGGAAAAGCTGTTGTATTTTTATTGTATTTTATGCTACGGGTGTTGACTTCTAAGCCCCTAACTATCCGATATGGTGGAGCCACATCCTAGGGTGAAGCCTAGGTTGCCCGGAACGTAGAAATGACTATAACGTTCATACTGATTGCAATTATTGATTTTATGCGATGGAAAAGCTGTTGTATTTATATTGTATTTTATGCTTCTGGCGTTGACTTCCTAGGCCATAACTATTCGATCTGGTGGACCAACGCCCTAGAGTGAAGCCTAGGTTGTACAAAACGTAGAAATGACCATAACTTTCACACTGGTTGCAATAATTCGTTTTATACAATGGAAAAACTGTTCTATTTATTTTGTATTTTATGCCTCGGGCGTTGCCTTATGAGGCCCTAACTATTCGATCTGTCGGAGCAACGCCCTAGAGTGGACCCTAGGTTGACCGGAGCGTAGAAATAACCATTACCTCCACACTGTTTGCAATTATTCCTGTTATACGATGGAAAAACTGTTGTATTTTTATTGTATTTTATGCTTCTGGCGTTGACTTCTTAGGCCATAACTATTCGATCTGGTGGAGCAACGCCCTAGATTGAAGCCAATGTTGCACGGAACGTAGAAATGACCATAACTCTCACACTGGCTGCAATTATTCGTTTTATACGATGGAAAGACTTGTCTATTTATTTTGTATTTTATGCTTCGGGCGTTGTCTTCTAAGGCCCTAGATCTTCGATCTGGTGGAGCAGCGCCCTAGAGTGAAGCCTAGGTTGCCCGGAACATAGAAATGACTATCACCTTCACACTGGTTGCAGTTATTCATTGTATACGATGGAAAAACTCTTGTATTTGTGTTGTATTTTATTCTACTGGCGTTGACATCTAAGGCCCTAACTATTCGATCTGGTGGACCAACGCCCTAGAGTGAAGCCTAGGTTGCACGGAACGTAGAAATGACCATTATCTTCACACTGTTTGCAATTATTCCTGTTATACGGTGGAAAAACTGTTGTATTTTTATTGTATTTTATGCTTCGGGCGTTGACTTCTAAGGCCCTAACTATTCGATATGGTGGAACCACGTCCTAGGGTGAAGCCTAGGTTGCCCGGTACGTAGAAATGACCATAACATTCACACTGGTTGCTATTATTCATTTTATACGTTGGAAAATCTGTTGTATTTATTTTGTATTTTATGCTTCCAGCGTTGACTTCTTAGGCCCTATCTATTCTTCTGGTGGAGCAACGCCCTAGAGTGAAGCCTAGGCTGCCCGAAACGTAGAAATGTCCATCACTTTCACACTGGCTGCAATTATTCGTTTTATACGATGGAAAGACTGTTCTATTTATTTTGTATTTTATGCTTCGGGCGTTGTCTTCTAAGGCCCTCACTCTTCGATCTGGTGGAGCAACGCCCCAGAGTGAAGCCTAGGTTGCACGGAACGTAGAAATGACCATAAGTTTCACACTGGTTGCAATAATTCGTTTTATACAAAGGAAAAACTGTTCTATTTATTTTGTATTTTATGCCTCAGGCGTTGACTTCTGAGGCCCTAACTATTCGATCTGGTGGACCAACGCCCTAGAGTGAAGCCTAGGTTGCACGGAACGTAGAAATGACCATTATCTTCACACTGTTTGCAATTATTCCTGTTATACGGTGGAAAATCTGTTGTATTTTTATTGTATTTTATGCTTCGGGCGTTGACTTCTAAGGCCCTAAGTCTTCGATCTGGTGCAGCAATGCCTCAGAGTTAAGTCTAGGATGCCCGAAACGTCGAAATGATCATTACTTTCACACTGGTTGTTATTATCCGTTTTACACCATGGAAAAACAGTTGTATTTATATTGTATTTTATGCTTCCAGCGTTGACTTCTTAGGCCCTATCTATTCTTCTCGTGGAGCAACGCCCTAGAGTGAAGCCTAGGCTGCCCGAAACGTAGAAATGTCCATCACTTTCACACTGGCTGCAATTATTCGTTTTATACGATGGAAAGACTGTTCTATTTATTTTGTATTTTATGCTTCGGGCGTTGTCTCCTAAGGCCCTAACTCTTCGATCTGGTGGAGCAACGCCCCAGAGTGAAGCCTAGGTTGCCCGGAGCGTAGAAAAGACCATCACTTTCACATTGGTTGCAGTTATTCCTGTTATACGATGGAAAAACTGTTGGATTTTTATTGTACTTTATGCTTCTGGCGTTGACTTCTAAGGCCCTACCCAATCGATCTGGTCGAGCAACGCCCGAGAGTGAAGCCTAGGTTGCGCGGAACGTAGAAATGACCATAAGTTTCACACTGGTTGCAATTATTCCTGTTATACGGTGGAAAAGCTGTTGTATTTTTATTGTATTTTATGCTACGGGTGTTGACTTCTAAGCCCCTAACTATCCGATATGGTGGAGCCACATCCTAGGGTGAAGCCTAGGTTGCCCGGAACGTAGAAATGACTATAACGTTCATACTGATTGCAATTATTGATTTTATGCGATGGAAAAGCTGTTGTATTTATATTGTATTTTATGCTTCTGGCGTTGACTTCCTAGGCCATAACTATTCGATCTGGTGGACCAACGCCCTAGAGTGAAGCCTAGGTTGTACAAAACGTAGAAATGACCATAACTTTCACACTGGTTGCAATAATTCGTTTTATACAATGGAAAAACTGTTCTATTTATTTTGTATTTTATGCCTCGGGCGTTGCCTTATGAGGCCCTAACTATTCGATCTGTCGGAGCAACGCCCTAGAGTGGACCCTAGGTTGACCGGAGCGTAGAAATAACCATTACCTCCACACTGTTTGCAATTATTCCTGTTATACGATGGAAAAACTGTTGTATTTTTATTGTATTTTATGCTTCTGGCGTTGACTTCTTAGGCCATAACTATTCGATCTGGTGGAGCAACGCCCTAGATTGAAGCCAATGTTGCACGGAACGTAGAAATGACCATAACTCTCACACTGGCTGCAATTATTCGTTTTATACGATGGAAAGACTTGTCTATTTATTTTGTATTTTATGCTTCGGGCGTTGTCTTCTAAGGCCCTAGATCTTCGATCTGGTGGAGCAGCGCCCTAGAGTGAAGACTAGGTTGACCGGAGCGTAGAAATGTCCATTACATTCACACTGATTGCAATTATTGATTTTATGCGATGGAAAAGCTGTTGTATTTATATTGTATTTTTTGCTTCTGTCGTTGACTTCTAAGGTCGTACCTATTCGATCAGGTGGACCGACGCCCTAGAGTGAAGCCTAGGTTGCCCGCAACGTAGAAATGACCATCTCTTTCACATTGGTTGCAATTATTCCTGTTATACGATGGAAAAACTGTTGGATTTTTGTTGTACTTTATGCTTCTGGCGTTGACTTCTAAGGCCCTACCCATTCGATCTGGTCGAGCAACGCCCTAGAGTGAAGCCTAGGTTGCACGGCACGTAGAAATGACCATACGTTTCACACTGGTTGCAATAATTCGTTTTATACAACGGAAAAACTGTTCTATTTATTTTGTATTTTATGCCTCGGGCGTTGACTTCAGAGGCCTTAACTATTCGATCTGGTGGACCAACGCCCTAGAGTGAAGCCTAGGTTGCACGGAACGTAGAACTGACCATTACCTTCACACTGTTTGCAATTATTCCTCTTATACGGTGGAAAAGCTGTTGTATTTTTATTGTATTTTATGCTTCTGGCGTTGCCTTCTGAGGCCCTAACCATTCGATCTGGCGGAGCAACGCCCTAGGGTGAAACCTAGGTTGCCCGGTACGTAGAAATGACCATAACGTTCATACGGGTTGCAATTATTCGTTTTATACAATAGAAAAACTGTTGTATTTGTATTGTATTTTATGCTTCTGGCGTTGCCTCCTGAGGCCCTAACTATTCGATCTTTCGGAGCAACGCCCTAGAGTGAAGCGTAGGTGGCCCGGACCGTAGAAATGACCATAACTTTCACACTGGCTGCTATTATTCCTGTTATACGATGGAAAAGCTGTTGGATTTTTATTGTTCTTTATGCTTCCGGCGTTGACTTCTTGGGCCCTATCCATTCTTCTGGTGGAGCAACGCCCTAGAGTGAAGCCTAGGCTGCCCGAAACGTAGAAATGTCCATCACTTTCACACTGGCTGCAATTATTCGTTTTATACGATGGAAAGACTGTTCTATTTATTTTATATTTTATGCATCGGGCGTTGTCTTCTAAGGCCCTAACTCTTCGATCTGGTGGAGCAACGCCCCAGAGTGAAGCCTAGGATGCCCGAAACGTAGAAATCTCCATCACTTTCACACTGGCTGCAATTATTCGTTTTATACGATGGAAAGACTGTTCTATTTATTTTGTATTTTATGCTTCCGGCGTTGACTTCTAAGGCCCTACCCAATCGATCTGGTCGAGCAACGCCCTAGAGTGATGCCTACGTTGCACGGAACGTAGAAATGACCATAAGTTTCACACTGGTTGCAATAATTCGTTTTATACAAAGGAAAAACTGTTCTATTTATTTTGTATTTTATGCCTCGGGCGTTGACTTCTGAGGCCCTAACTATTCGATCTGGTGGACCAACGCCCTAGAGTGAAGCCTAGGATGCCCGGAACGCAGAAATGACCATCACTTTCACACTGGTTGCAATTATTCCTGTTATACGATGGCAAAACTGTTGTATTTTTATTGTATTTTATGCTTCGGGCGTTGACTTCTAAGGCCCTAACTATTCGATATGGTGGAACCACGTCCTAGGGTGTAGCCTAGGTTGCCCGGTACGTAGAAAAGACCATAACGTTCATACTGGTTGCAATTATTCGTTTTATACAATGGAAAAACTGTTGTATTTATATTGTATTTTATGCTTCTGGCGTTGACTTCTTAGGCCCTATATATTCGATCTGGTGGACAAACGCCCTAGAGTGAAGCCTAGGTTGCACGGAACGTAGAAATGACTATAGCTTTCACACTGATTGCAATTATTCATTTTATACGATGGAAATGCTGTTGTATTTATATTGTATTTTATGCTTCTGGCGTTGACTTCTAAGGTCGTAGCTATTCGATCTGGTGGAGCGACGCCCTAGAGTGAAGCCTAAGTTGCACAAAACGTAGAAATGACCATAACTTTCACACTGGTTGAAATAATTCGTTATATACAATGGAAAAACTGTTGTATTTATTTTGTATTTTATGCCTCGGGCGTTGACTTCTGAGGCCCTAACTATTCGATCTGGTGGAGCAACGCCCTAGAGTGAAGCCTAGGTTGCCCGGAACGTAGAAATGACTATCACTCTCACACTGGTTGCAGTTATTCATTGTATACGATGGAAAAACTCTTGTATTTGTAATGTATTTTATTCTACTGGCGTTGACATCTAAGGCCTTAGCTATCCGATCTGGTGGAGCAACGGCCTAGAGTGAAGCCTAGGATTCCCGAAGCGTAGAAATGAACATTACTTTCACACTGGTTGCAATTATTCTTTTTATACGATGGAAAAACTGTTGTGTTTTTATTGTATTTTATGAGTCTGGAGTTGTTTTCTTAGGCCGTAACTACTCGACCAGGTGGTGCAACGCCCTAGAGTGAAGCGTAGCTTGCACGGAACGTGGAGATGCCCATTACTTTCTCACTGGTTTCAATTATTCATGCTATACGATGGAAAAATTGTTTCATTTTTATTGTACTTTGTGCTTCTGGCGTTGACTTCTTAGGCCCTAACTATTCGATCTGGTGGAGCAACGCCCTAGAGAGGAGCCTAGGTTGCACGGAACGTAGAAATGGTCATTACTTTCACACTGGTTGCAATTATTCATTTTATACGATGGAAAATCTGTTGTATTTATATTGTATTTTATGCTTCTAGCGTTGACTTCTTAGGCCCTATCTATTCTTCTGGTGGAGCAACGCCCTAGAGTGAAGCCTAGGCTGCCCGAAACGAGGAAGTGACCATCACATTCACACTGGTTGCAATTATTCGTTTTATATAATGGAAACCCTGTTGTATTTATATTGTAATTTATGCTTCTGGCGTTGACTTCTTAGGCCCTAACTATTCGATATGGTGGAGCCACGTCCTATGGTGTAGCCTAGGTGGCCTGGAACGTAGAAATGACCATAACGTTCATACTGGTTGCAATTATACGTTTTATACAATGGAAAAACTGTTGTACTTATATCGTATTTTATGCTTCTGGCGTTGACTTCTTAGGCCATAACGATTCAATCTGGTGGAGCAACGCCCTAGATTGAAGCCTACGTTGCACGGAACGTAGAAATGACCATAACTTTCACACTGGCTGCAATTATTCGTTTTATACGATGGAAAGACTGTTCTACTTATTTTGTACTTTATGCTTCGTGCGTTGTCTTCTAAGGCCCTATCTCTTCGATCTGGTGGAGCAACGCCCTAGAGTGAAGCCTAGGTTGACCGGAGCGTAGAAATGACCATTACATTCACACTGATTGCAATTATTCATTTTATACGATGGAAATGCTGTTGTATTTATATTGTATTTTATGCTTCTGGCGTTGACTTCTAAGGTCGTAGCTATTCGATCTGGTGCAGCGACGCCCTAGAGTGAAGCCTAAGTTGCACAAAACGTAGAAATGACCATAACTTTCACACTGGTTGAAATAATTCGTTTTATACAATGGAAAAACTGTTCTATTTATTTTGTATTTTATGCCTCGGGCGTTGACTTCTGAGGCCCTAACTAATCGATCTGGTGGAGCAACGCCCTAGAGTCAGGCCTAGATTGCCCGGAACGTCGAAATGATCATAACTTTCACAGTTGGTGCAATTATACGTTTTATACGACGGAAATACTGTTGTGTTTATATTGTATTTTATGCTTCTGGCGTTGACTTCTAAGGTCGTAGCTATTCGATCTGGTGGAGCGACGCCCTAGAGTGAAGCCTAGGTTGCCCGGAACATAGAAATGACTATCACCTTCACACTGGTTGCAGTTATTCATTGTATACGATGGAAAAACTCTTGTATTTGTGTTGTATTTTATTCTACTGGCGTTGACATCTAAGGCCCTAGCTATTCGATCTGGTGGAGCAGGGCCCTAGAGTGAAGCCTAGGTTGCCCGGAACGTAGAAATGACCATCGCTTTCACACTGGTTGCTATTATTCCTGTTATACGATGGAAAAACTGTTGTATCTTTATTGTATTTTATGCTTCGGGCGTTGACTTCTAAGGCCCTAACTATTCGATGTGGTGGTGCAGCGCCCTAGCGTGAGGCCTAGGTTGCACGGAACGTAGAAATGGCCATTACTTTCACACTGGTTGCAATTACTCCTGTTATACGATGGAAAAACTGTTGGATTTTTGTTGCATTTTATGCTTCTGTCGTTGACTTCTAAGGCCCTAGCTATTCGATCTGGTGGAGCGACGGCCTAGAGTGAAGCCTAGGATTCCCGAAACGTAGAAATGAACATTACTTTCACACTGGTTGCAATTATTCTTTTTATACGATGGAAAAACTGTTGTGTTTTTATTGTATTTTATGAGTCTGGAGTTGTTTTCTAAGGCCGTAACTATTCGACCAGGTGGTGCAACGCCCTAGAGTGAAGCCTAGCTTGCACGGAACGTGGAGATGCCCATTACTTTCTCACTGGTTTCAATTATTCATGCTATACGATGGAAAAATTGTTTCATTTTAATTGTACTTTGTGCTTCTGGCGTTGACTTCTTAGGCCCTAACTATTCGATCTGGTGGAGCAACGCCCTAGAGAGGAGCCTAGGTTGCACCGAACGTAGAAATGGTCATTACTTTCACACTAGTTGCAATTATTCATTTTATACGATGGAAAATCTGTTGTATTTATATTGTATTTTATGCTTCTAGCGTTGACTTCTTAGGCCCTATCTATTCTTCTGGTGGAGCAACGCCCTAGAGTGAAGCCTAGGCTGCCCGAAACGTAGAAATGTCCATCACTTTCATACAGGCTGCAATTATTCGTTTTATACGATGGAAAGGCTGTTCTATTTATTTTGTATTTTATGCTTCTGGCGTTGACTTCTAAGGTCGTAGCTATTCGATCTGGTGGAGCAACGCCCTAGAGTCAAGCCTAGGTTGCCCGGAACATAGAAATGACCAATACTTTTACACTGGTTGCAATTAATCCTGTTATACGATGGAAAAGCTGTTGTATTTTGATTGTTCTTTATGCTTCTGGCGTTGACTTCTAAGTCCCTAGCTATTCGAACTAGTGGAACAACGCCCTAGAGCGAAGCCTAGGCTGCCCGGAACGTAGAAATGACCAGTACTTTCACACTGGTTGCAATTACCCGTTTTACACGATGGAAAAGCTGTTGTATTTATATTGTATTTTATGCTTCTGGCATTGTCTTCATAGGCCCTAACTATTCGATCTGGTGGAACAACGCCCAAGAGTGAAGCCTAGGTTGCACGGAACGTAGAAATGACTATAGCTTTCACACTGGTTGCAATTATTCGTTTTATACGATGGAAAAACTGTTGAATTTATTTTGTATTTTTTGCTTCTGGCGTTGACTTCTAAGGCCCTAAGTCTTCGATCTGGTGCAGCAATGCCTCAGAGTTAAGTCTAGGATGCCCGAAACGTCGAAATGATCATTACTTTCACACTGGTTGTTATTATCCGTTTTACACCATGGAAAAACTGTTGTATTTATATTGTATTTTATGCTTCCAGCGTTGACTTCTTAGGCCGTATCTATTCTTCTGGTGGAGCAACGCCCTAGAGTGTAGCCTAGGCTGCCCGAAGCTTTGAAATGTCCATCACTTTCACACTGGCTGCAATTATTCGTTTTATACACTGGAAAGACTGATCTATTTATTTTGTATTTTATGCTTGGGGCGTTGTCTTCTAAGGCCCTAACTCTTCGATCTGGTGAAGCAACGCCCCAGAGTGAAGACTAGGTTGCCCCGTACGTAGAATCGACCATAACTTTCACACTGGTTGCAATAATTCGTTTTATACAATGGAAAAACTGTTCTATTTATTTTGTATTTTATGCCTCGGGCGTTGCCTTATGAGGCCCTAACTATTCGATCCGTCGGAGCAACGCCCTAGAGTGAAGCCTAGGTGCCCCGGACCGTAGAAATGACCATAACTTTCACACTGGTTGCCATTATTCGATTCAAACGATATAAAATCTGTTGTATTTATATTGTATTTTATGCTTCTAGCGTTGACTTCTTAGGCCCTATCTATTCTTCTGGTGGAGCAACGCCCTAGAGTGAAGCCTAGGCTGCCCGAAACGAAGAAGTGACCATCACATTCACACTGGTTGCAATTATTCGTTTTATATAATGGAAACGCTGTTGTATTTATATTGTAATTTATGCTTCTGGCGTTGACTTCTTAGGCCCTAACTATTCGATATGGTGGAGCCACGTCCTATGGTGTAGCCTAGGTGGCCCGGAACGTAGAAATGACCATAACGTTCATACTGGTTGCAATTATACGTTTTATACAATGGAAAAACTGTTGTACTTATATCGTATTTTATGCTTCTGGCGTTGACTTCTTAGGCCATAACGATTCAATCTGGTGGAGCAACGCCCTAGATTGAAGCCTACGTTGCACGGAACGTAGAAATGACCATAACTTTCACACTGGCTGCAATTATTCGTTTTATACGATGGAAAGACTGTTCTACTTATTTTGTACTTTATGCTTGGTGCGTTGTCTTCTAAGGCCCTATCTCTTCGATCTGGTGGAGCAACGCTCTAGAGTGAAGCCTAGGTTGACCGGAGCGTAGAAATGACCATTACATTCACACTGATTGCAATTATTCATTTTATACGATGGAAATGCTGTTGTATTTATATTGTATTTTATGCTTCTGGCGTTGACTTCTAAGGTCGTAGCTATTCGATCTGGTGCAGCGACGCCCTAGAGTGAAGCCTAAGTTGCACAAAACGTAGAAATGACCATAACATTCACACTGGTTGAAATAATTCGTTTTATACAATGGAAAAACTGTTCTATTTATTTTGTATTTTATGCCTCGGGCGTTGACTTCTGAGGCCCTAACTATTCGATCTGGTGGAACAACGACCAAGGGTGAAGCCTAGGTTGCACGGAACGTAGAAATGACTATAGCTTTCACACTGGTTGCAATTATTCGTTTTATACGATGGAAAAACTGTTCTATTTATTTTGTATTTTATGCCACGGGCGTTGCCTTATGAGGCCCTAACTATTCGATCCGTCGGAGCAACGCCCTAGAGTGAAGCCTAGGTGCCCCGGACCGTAGAAATGACCATAACTTTCACACTGGTTGCCATTATTCGATTTATACGATATAAAATCTGTTGTATTTATATTGTATTTTATGCTTCTAGCGTTGACTTCTTAGGCCCTATCTATTCTTCTGGTGGAGCAACGCCGTAGAGTGAAGCCTAGGCTGCCCGAAACGAGGAAGTGACCATCACATTCACACTGGTTGCAATTATTCGTTTTATATAATGGAAACCCTGTTGTATTTATATTGTAATTTATGCTTCTGGCGTTGACTTCTTAGGCCCTAACTATTCGATATGGTGGAGCCACGTCCTATGGTGTAGCCTAGGTGGCCTGGAACGTAGAAATGACCATAACGTTCATACTGGTTGCAATTATACGTTTTATACAATGGAAAAACTGTTGTACTTATATCGTATTTTATGCTTCTGGCGTTGACTTCTTAGGCCATAACGATTCAATCTGGTGGAGCAACGCCCTAGATTGAAGCCTACGTTGCACGGAACGTAGAAATGACCATAACTTTCACACTGGCTGCAATTATTCGTTTTATACGATGGAAAGACTGTTCTACTTATTTTGTACTTTATGCTTCGTGCGTTGTCTTCTAAGGCCCTATCTCTTCGATCTGGTGGAGCAACGCCCTAGAGTGAAGCCTAGGTTGACCGGAGCGTAGAAATGACCATTACATTCACACTGATTGCAATTATTCATTTTATACGATGGAAATGCTGTTGTATTTATATTGTATTTTATGCTTCTGGCGTTGACTTCTAAGGTCGTAGCTATTCGATCTGGTGCAGCGACGCCCTAGAGTGAAGCCTAAGTTGCACAAAACGTAGAAATGACCATAACTTTCACACTGGTTGAAATAATTCGTTTTATACAATGGAAAAACTGTTCTATTTATTTTGTATTTTATGCCTCGGGCGTTGACTTCTGAGGCCCTAACTATTCGATCTGGTGGAGCAACGCCCTAGAGTCAGGCCTAGATTGCCCGGAACGTCGAAATGATCATAACTTTCACAGTTGGTGCAATTATACGTTTTATACGACGGAAATACTGTTGTGTTTATATTGTATTTTATGCTTCTGGCGTTGACTTCTAAGGTCGTAGCTATTCGATCTGGTGGAGCGACGCCCTAGAGTGAAGCCTAGGTTGCCCGGAACATAGAAATGACTATCACCTTCACACTGGTTGCAGTTATTCATTGTATACGATGGAAAAACTCTTGTATTTGTGTTGTATTTTATTCTACTGGCGTTGACATCTAAGGCCCTAGCTATTCGATCTGGTGGAGCAGGGCCCTAGAGTGAAGCCTAGGTTGCCCGGAACGTAGAAATGACCATCGCTTTCACACTGGTTGCTATTATTCCTGTTATACGATGGAAAAACTGTTGTATCTTTATTGTATTTTATGCTTCGGGCGTTGACTTCTAAGGCCCTAACTATTCGATGTGGTGGTGCAGCGCCCTAGCGTGAGGCCTAGGTTGCACGGAACGTAGAAATGGCCATTACTTTCACACTGGTTGCAATTACTCCTGTTATACGATGGAAAAACTGTTGGATTTTTGTTGTATTTTATGCTTCTGTCGTTGACTTCTAAGGCCCTAGCTATTCGATCTGGTGGAGCGACGGCCTAGAGTGAAGCCTAGGATTCCCGAAACGTAGAAATGAACATTACTTTCACACTGGTTGCAATTATTCTTTTTATACGATGGAAAAACTGTTGTGTTTTTATTGTATTTTATGAGTCTGGAGTTGTTTTCTAAGGCCGTAACTATTCGACCAGGTGGTGCAACGCCCTAGAGTGAAGCCTAGCTTGCACGGAACGTGGAGATGCCCATTACTTTCTCACTGGTTTCAATTATTCATGCTATACGATGGAAAAATTGTTTCATTTTTATTGTACTTTGTGCTTCTGGCGTTGACTTCTTAGGCCCTAACTATTCGATCTGGTGGAGCAACGCCCTAGAGAGGAGCCTAGGTTGCACCGAACGTAGAAATGGTCATTACTTTCACACTAGTTGCAATTATTCATTTTATACGATGGAAAATCTGTTGTATTTATATTGTATTTTATGCTTCTAGCGTTGACTTCTTAGGCCCTATCTATTCTTCTGGTGGAGCAACGCCCTAGAGTGAAGCCTAGGCTGCCCGAAACGTAGAAATGTCCATCACTTTCATACAGGCTGCAATTATTCGTTTTATACGATGGAAAGGCTGTTCTATTTATTTTGTATTTTATGCTTCTGGCGTTGACTTCTAAGGTCGTAGCTATTCGATCTGGTGGAGCAACGCCCTAGAGTCAAGCCTAGGTTGCCCGGAACATAGAAATGACCAATACTTTTACACTGGTTGCAATTAATCCTGTTATACGATGGAAAAGCTGTTGTATTTTGATTGTTCTTTATGCTTCTGGCGTTGACTTCTAAGTCCCTAGCTATTCGAACTAGTGGAACAACGCCCTAGAGCGAAGCCTAGGCTGCCCGGAACGTAGAAATGACCAGTACTTTCACACTGGTTGCAATTACCCGTTTTACACGATGGAAAAGCTGTTGTATTTATATTGTATTTTATGCTTCTGGCATTGTCTTCATAGGCCCTAACTATTCGATCTGGTGGAACAACGCCCAAGAGTGAAGCCTAGGTTGCACGGAACGTAGAAATGACTATAGCTTTCACACTGGTTGCAATTATTCGTTTTATACGATGGAAAAACTGTTGAATTTATTTTGTATTTTTTGCTTCTGGCGTTGACTTCTAAGGCCCTAAGTCTTCGATCTGGTGCAGCAATGCCTCAGAGTTAAGTCTAGGATGCCCGAAACGTCGAAATGATCATTACTTTCACACTGGTTGTTATTATCCGTTTTACACCATGGAAAAACTGTTGTATTTATATTGTATTTTATGCTTCCAGCGTTGACTTCTTAGGCCGTATCTATTCTTCTGGTGCAGCAACGCCCTAGAGTGAAGCCTAGGCTGCCCGAAGCTTTGAAATGTCCATCACTTTCACACTGGCTGCAATTATTCGTTTTATACACTGGAAAGACTGATCTATTTATTTTGTATTTTATGCTTGGGGCGTTGTCTTCTAAGGCCCTAACTCTTCGATCTGGTGGAGCAACGCCCCAGAGTGAAGACTAGGTTGCCCGGTACGTAGAAATGACCATAACTTTCACACTGGTTGCAATAATTCGTTTTATACAATGGAAAAACTGTTCTATTTATTTTGTATTTTATGCCTCGGGCGTTGCCTTATGAGGCCCTAACTATTCGATCCGTCGGAGCAACGCCCTAGAGTGAAGCCTAGGTGCCCCGGACCGTAGAAATGACCATAACTTTCACACTGGTTGCCATTATTCGATTTATACGATATAACATCTGTTGTATTTATATTGTATTTTATGCTTCTAGCGTTGACTTCTTAGGCCCTATCTATTCTTCTGGTGGAGCAACGCCCTAGAGTGAAGCCTAGGTTGCCCGAAACGAAGAAGTGACCATCACATTCACACTGGTTGCAATTATTCGTTTTATATAATGGAAACGCTGTTGTATTTATATTGTAATTTATGCTTCTGGCGTTGACTTCTTAGGCCCTAACTATTCGATATGGTGGAGCCACGTCCTATGGTGAAGCCTAGGTGGCCCGGAACGTAGAAATGACCATAACGTTCATACTGGTTGCAATTATACGTTTTATACAATGGAAAAACTGTTGTACTTATATCGTATTTTATGCTTCTGGCGTTGACTTCTTAGGCCATAACGCTTCAATCTGGTGGAGCAACGCCGTAGATTGAAGCCTACGTTGCACGGAACGTAGAAATGACCATAACATTCACAGTGGCTGCAAGTATTCGTTTTATACGATGGAAAAACTGTTCTATTTATTTTGTATTTTATGCCTCGGGCGTTGACTTCTGAGGCCCTAACTATTCGATCTGGTGGAGCAACGCCCTAGAGTCAGGCCTAGATTGCCCGGAACGTCGAAATGATCATAACTTTCACAGTTGGTGCAATTATTCGTTTTATACGACGGAAATACTGTTGTGTTTATATTGTATTTTATGCTTCTGGCGCTGACTTCTAAGGTCGTAGCTATTCTTCTGGTGGAGCAACGCCCTAGAGTGAAGCCTAGGCTGCCCGAGACGTAGAAATGACCATAAGTTTCACACTGGTTGCAATAATTCGTTTTATACAATGGAAAAACTGTTCTATTTATTTTGTTTTTATGCCTCGGGCGTTGACTTCTGAGGCCCTAACTATTCGATCTGGTGGACCAACGCCCTAGAGTGAAGCCTAGGTTGCACGGAACGTAGAAATGACCATTATCTTCACACTGTTTGCAATTATTCCTGTTATACGGTGGAAAAACTGTTGTATTTTCATTGTATTTTATGCTTCGGGTGTTGACTTCTAAGCCCCTAACTATTCGATATGGTGGAGCCACATACTTGGGTGAAGTCTAGGTTGCCCGGTACGTAGAAATGACCATAACGTTCATACTGGTTGCAATTATTCGTTTTATACAATGGAAAAACTGTTGTATTTATATTGTATTTTATGCTTCTGGCGTTGACTTCTTAGGCCCTATATATTCGATCTGGTGTACCAACGCCCTAGAGTGAAGCCTAGGTTGCACGGAACGTAGAAATGACTATAGCTTTCACACTGGTTGCAATTATTCGTTTTATACGATGGAAAAACTGTTGAATTTATTTTGTATTTTATGCTTCTGGCGTTGACCTCTAAGGCCCTAAGTCTTCGATCTGGTGCAGCAATGCCTCAGAGTTATGTCTAGGATGCCCGAAACGTCGAAATGATCATTACTTTCACACTGGTTGTTATTATCCGTTTTACACCATGGAAAAACTGTTGCATTTACATTGTATTTTATGCTTCTGGCGTTGCCTTCTGAGGCCCTAACTATTCGATCTGACGGAGCAACGCCCTAGAGTGAAGCCTAGGTGGCCCGGACCGTAGAAATGACCATAACTTTCACACTGGTTGCTATTATTCATTTTATACGATGGAAAATCTGTTGTATTTATTTTGTATTTTATGCTTCCAGCGTTGACTTCTTAGGCCCTATCTATTCTTCTGGTGGAGCAACGCCCTAGAGTGAAGCCTAGGCTGCCCGAAACGTAGAAATGTCCATCACTTTCACACTGGCTGCAATTATTCGTTTTATACGATGGAAAGACTGTTCTATTTATTTTGTATTTTATGCTTCGGGCGTTGTCTTCTAAGGCCCTAACTCTTCGATCTGGTGGAGCAACGCCCTAGAGTGAAGCCTAGGTGCCCCGGACCGTAGAAATGACCATAACTTTCACACTGGTTGCCATTATTCGATTTATACGATATAAAATCTGTTGTATTTATATTGTATTTTATGCTTCTAGCGTTGACTTCTTAGGCCCTATCTATTCTTCTGGTGGAGCAACGCCCTAGAGTGAAGCCTAGGCTGCCCGAAACGAGGAAGTGACCATCACATTCACACTGGTTGCAATTATTCGTTTTATATAATGGAAACCCTGTTGTATTTATATTGTAATTTATGCTTCTGGCGTTGACTTCTTAGGCCCTAACTATTCGATATGGTGGAGCCACGTCCTATGGTGTAGCCTAGGTGGCCTGGAACGTAGAAATGACCATAACGTTCATACTGGTTGCAATTATACGTTTTATACAATGGAAAAACTGTTGTACTTATATCGTATTTTATGCTTCTGGCGTTGACTTCTTAGGCCATAACGATTCAATCTGGTGGAGCAACGCCCTAGATTGAAGCCTACGTTGCACGGAACGTAGAAATGACCATAACTTTCACACTGGCTGCAATTATTCGTTTTATACGATGGAAAGACTGTTCTACTTATTTTGTACTTTATGCTTCGTGCGTTGTCTTCTAAGGCCCTATCTCTTCGATCTGGTGGAGCAACGCCCTAGAGTGAAGCCTAGGTTGACCGGAGCGTAGAAATGACCATTACATTCACACTGATTGCAATTATTCATTTTATACGATGGAAATGCTGTTGTATTTATATTGTATTTTATGCTTCTGGCGTTGACTTCTAAGGTCGTAGCTATTCGATCTGGTGCAGCGACGCCCTAGAGTGAAGCCTAAGTTGCACAAAACGTAGAAATGACCATAACTTTCACACTGGTTGAAATAATTCGTTTTATACAATGGAAAAACTGTTCTATTTATTTTGTATTTTATGCCTCGGGCGTTGACTTCTGAGGCCCTAACTATTCGATCTGGTGGAGCAACGCCCTAGAGTCAGGCCTAGATTGCCCGGAACGTCGAAATGATCATAACTTTCACAGTTGGTGCAATTATACGTTTTATACGACGGAAATACTGTTGTGTTTATATTGTATTTTATGCTTCTGGCGTTGACTTCTAAGGTCGTAGCTATTCGATCTGGTGGAGCGACGCCCTAGAGTGAAGCCTAGGTTGCCCGGAACATAGAAATGACTATCACCTTCACACTGGTTGCAGTTATTCATTGTATACGATGGAAAAACTCTTGTATTTGTGTTGTATTTTATTCTACTGGCGTTGACATCTAAGGCCCTAGCTATTCGATCTGGTGGAGCAGGGCCCTAGAGTGAAGCCTAGGTTGCCCGGAACGTAGAAATGACCATCGCTTTCACACTGGTTGCTATTATTCCTGTTATACGATGGAAAAACTGTTGTATCTTTATTGTATTTTATGCTTCGGGCGTTGACTTCTAAGGCCCTAACTATTCGATGTGGTGGTGCAGCGCCCTAGCGTGAGGCCTAGGTTGCACGGAACGTAGAAATGGCCATTACTTTCACACTGGTTGCAATTACTCCTGTTATACGATGGAAAAACTGTTGGATTTTTGTTGTATTTTATGCTTCTGTCGTTGACTTCTAAGGCCCTAGCTATTCGATCTGGTGGAGCGACGGCCTAGAGTGAAGCCTAGGATTCCCGAAACGTAGAAATGAACATTACTTTCACACTGGTTGCAATTATTCTTTTTATACGATGGAAAAACTGTTGTGTTTTTATTGTATTTTATGAGTCTGGAGTTGTTTTCTAAGGCCGTAACTATTCGACCAGGTGGTGCAACGCCCTAGAGTGAAGCCTAGCTTGCACGGAACGTGGAGATGCCCATTACTTTCTCACTGGTTTCAATTATTCATGCTATACGATGGAAAAATTGTTTCATTTTTATTGTACTTTGTGCTTCTGGCGTTGACTTCTTAGGCCCTAACTATTCGATCTGGTGGAGCAACGCCCTAGAGAGGAGCCTAGGTTGCACCGAACGTAGAAATGGTCATTACTTTCACACTAGTTGCAATTATTCATTTTATACGATGGAAAATCTGTTGTATTTATATTGTATTTTATGCTTCTAGCGTTGACTTCTTAGGCCCTATCTATTCTTCTGGTGGAGCAACGCCCTAGAGTGAAGCCTAGGCTGCCCGAAACGTAGAAATGTCCATCACTTTCATACAGGCTGCAATTATTCGTTTTATACGATGGAAAGGCTGTTCTATTTATTTTGTATTTTATGCTTCTGGCGTTGACTTCTAAGGTCGTAGCTATTCGATCTGGTGGAGCAACGCCCTAGAGTCAAGCCTAGGTTGCCCGGAACATAGAAATGACCAATACTTTTACACTGGTTGCAATTAATCCTGTTATACGATGGAAAAGCTGTTGTATTTTGATTGTTCTTTATGCTTCTGGCGTTGACTTCTAAGTCCCTAGCTATTCGAACTAGTGGAACAACGCCCTAGAGCGAAGCCTAGGCTGCCCGGAACGTAGAAATGACCAGTACTTTCACACTGGTTGCAATTACCCGTTTTACACGATGGAAAAGCTGTTGTATTTATATTGTATTTTATGCTTCTGGCATTGTCTTCATAGGCCCTAACTATTCGATCTGGTGGAACAACGCCCAAGAGTGAAGCCTAGGTTGCACGGAACGTAGAAATGACTATAGCTTTCACACTGGTTGCAATTATTCGTTTTATACGATGGAAAAACTGTTGAATTTATTTTGTATTTTTTGCTTCTGGCGTTGACTTCTAAGGCCCTAAGTCTTCGATCTGGTGCAGCAATGCCTCAGAGTTAAGTCTAGGATGCCCGAAACGTCGAAATGATCATTACTTTCACACTGGTTGTTATTATCCGTTTTACACCATGGAAAAACTGTTGTATTTATATTGTATTTTATGCTTCCAGCGTTGACTTCTTAGGCCGTATCTATTCTTCTGGTGCAGCAACGCCCTAGAGTGAAGCCTAGGCTGCCCGAAGCTTTGAAATGTCCATCACTTTCACACTGGCTGCAATTATTCGTTTTATACACTGGAAAGACTGATCTATTTATTTTGTATTTTATGCTTGGGGCGTTGTCTTCTAAGGCCCTAACTCTTCGATCTGGTGGAGCAACGCCCCAGAGTGAAGACTAGGTTGCCCGGTACGTAGAAATGACCATAACTTTCACACTGGTTGCAATAATTCGTTTTATACAATGGAAAAACTGTTCTATTTATTTTGTATTTTATGCCTCGGGCGTTGCCTTATGAGGCCCTAACTATTCGATCCGTCGGAGCAACGCCCTAGAGTGAAGCCTAGGTGCCCCGGACCGTAGAAATGACCATAACTTTCACACTGGTTGCCATTATTCGATTTATACGATATAACATCTGTTGTATTTATATTGTATTTTATGCTTCTAGCGTTGACTTCTTAGGCCCTATCTATTCTTCTGGTGGAGCAACGCCCTAGAGTGAAGCCTAGGTTGCCCGAAACGAAGAAGTGACCATCACATTCACACTGGTTGCAATTATTCGTTTTATATAATGGAAACGCTGTTGTATTTATATTGTAATTTATGCTTCTGGCGTTGACTTCTTAGGCCCTAACTATTCGATATGGTGGAGCCACGTCCTATGGTGAAGCCTAGGTGGCCCGGAACGTAGAAATGACCATAACGTTCATACTGGTTGCAATTATACGTTTTATACAATGGAAAAACTGTTGTACTTATATCGTATTTTATGCTTCTGGCGTTGACTTCTTAGGCCATAACGCTTCAATCTGGTGGAGCAACGCCGTAGATTGAAGCCTACGTTGCACGGAACGTAGAAATGACCATAACATTCACAGTGGCTGCAAGTATTCGTTTTATACGATGGAAAAACTGTTCTATTTATTTTGTATTTTATGCCTCGGGCGTTGACTTCTGAGGCCCTAACTATTCGATCTGGTGGAGCAACGCCCTAGAGTCAGGCCTAGATTGCCCGGAACGTCGAAATGATCATAACTTTCACAGTTGGTGCAATTATTCGTTTTATACGACGGAAATACTGTTGTGTTTATATTGTATTTTATGCTTCTGGCGCTGACTTCTAAGGTCGTAGCTATTCTTCTGGTGGAGCAACGCCCTAGAGTGAAGCCTAGGCTGCCCGAGACGTAGAAATGACCATAAGTTTCACACTGGTTGCAATAATTCGTTTTATACAATGGAAAAACTGTTCTATTTATTTTGTTTTTATGCCTCGGGCGTTGACTTCTGAGGCCCTAACTATTCGATCTGGTGGACCAACGCCCTAGAGTGAAGCCTAGGTTGCACGGAACGTAGAAATGACCATTATCTTCACACAGTTTGCAATCATTCCTGTTATACGGTGGAAAAAATGTTGTATTTTTATTGTATTTTATGCTTCGGGTGTTGACTTCTAAGCCCCTAACTATTCGATATGGTGGAGCCACATACTTGGGTGAAGTCTAGGTTGCCCGGTACGTAGAAATGACCATAACGTTCATACTGGTTGCAATTATTCGTTTTATACAATGGAAAAACTGTTGTATTTATATTGTATTTTATGCTTCTGGCGTTGACTTCTTAGGCCCTATATATCCGGACAACCTAGACATCACTTTAGGGCGTTGCTCCACCAGATCGAATAGCTAGGGACTTAGAATTCGACGCCAGGAGCATAAAATACAATAAAAATACAACAGCTTTTCCATCGTATATCATGTATGTTTGCAAACAGTGTGAAAGTAATGGTCATTATCTACGTTCCTGGCAACCTAGGCTTCACTCTAGGGCGTTGTTCCAGCAGATCGAATAGTTAGGGTCTAAGAAGTCAACGCCAGAAGCATAAAGTACGATATAAATGCAACAGCTTTTCCATCGTATAAAACGAATAATGGCAACCAGTGTGAAAGTGATTGTCATTTCTACGTTCCGAGCAACCTAGGCTTCTCTCTAGGGCGTTGTTCCACCAGATCGAATAGTTAAGGCCTGTGAAGTCAACACCAGAAGCATAAAATACAATATAAGTCCAACAGTTTTTCCATCGTATAAAATGAATAATTGCAAACATTGTGAAATTTATGGTTATTTCTACGTTCCGGCCAACCTACGCTTCACCCTAGGACGTTGCTCCACCACATATAATAACTACGGCCTTAGAAGTCAACGCCAGGAGCATAAAATACAATATAAATACAATAGACTTCCCATCGTATAACAGGAATAATTGCAACCAGTGTGAAAGTAATAGTCATTTCTACTTTCCGGGCAACCTAGGTTTCGCTCTAGGGCGTTTCTCCGCCAGAGGGAATAGCTAGGGACTTAGAATTCAGCGCCAGAAGGATAAAATACAATATAAGTACAACAGTTTTTCCATCGTATAAAATGAATAATTGCAAGCGTTGTGAAAGTAATGGTGATTTCTGAGTTCCGGGCAACCTAGGCGTCACTCTAGGGCGCTGCTCCACCACATCTAATAGCTACGGCCTTAGAAGACAACGCCAGAGGCATAAAATACGATATAAATACAACAGATTTTCCATTGTATAAAATGAATAATTGCAAACAGTGTGAAAGTAATGGTCATTTCTACGTTCCGAGCAACCTAGGCTTCACTGTAGGGCGTTGCTCCACCAGATCGAATAGTTACGGCCTTAGAAGTCAACGCCAGAGGCATAAAATACGATATAAATACAACAGATTTTCCATCGTATAAAATGAATAATTGCAAACAGTGTGAAAGTAATGGTATATTCAACGTTCCGGGCAACCTAGGCTTCACTCTAGGGCGGTGCTCCACCAGATTCAATAGTTAGGGCCTAAGAAGTCAACGACAGAAGCATAAAATGCAATCTAAATATAACAGTTTTTCCATCTATAGAACGAATAATTGCAACCAGTGTGAAAGTTATGGTCATTTCTACGTTCTGCGCAACCTAGGCTTCACCCTAGGGCGTTGCTCCACCAGACGGAATAGTTAGGGTCTAAGAAGTCAATGCCAGAAGCATAAAATACGATATAAATGCAACAGCTTTTCCGTCGTATACAACGAATAATGGCAACCAGTGTGATAGTTATTGTCATTTCTACGTTCCGGGCAACCTAGGCTTCACTCTAGTACGTTGCTCCACCAGATCGAATAGTTAAGGCCTAAGAAGTCAACGCCAGCAGCATAAAATACAATAAAGATGCAACAGATTTTCCATCGTATAACAGGATTAGTTGCAGCCAGTGTGAAGGTAATGGTATGTTCTACGTTCCGGGCAACCTAGGCTTCACTCTAGGGCGGTGCTCCACCAGATCAAATACCTAGGGCCTAAGAAGTCAACGCCTGAAGCATAAATCACAATATAAATACAACAGCTTTTCCATCGTATATAATGTGTATTTGCAAACAGTGTGAAAGTTATGGTCATTTCTACATTCCGGGCAACCTAGGCTTCACTCTAGGCCGTTGCTCCACCACATCTAATAACTACGGCCTTAGAAGTCAACACCAGGAACATAAAATACAGTATAAATACAACAGATTTTCCATCGTATAAAATGAATAATTGCAAACAGTGTGAAAGTAATGGTCATTTCTACTTTCCGAGCAACCTAGGCTTCACTGTAGGGCGTTGCTCCACAAGATCGAATAGCTGGGGACTTAGAATTAAACGCCAGAATATTAAAATACAATATAAATACAACAGTTTTTCTACCGTATAAAATGAATAATTGCAACCAGTGTGAAAGTAATGGTATGTTCAACGTTCCGGGCGACCTAGGCTTCACCCTAGGGCGGTGCTCCACCAGATCAAATAGTTAGGGCCTAAGAAGTCAACGCCAGCACCATAAAATACAATATAAATACAACAGCTTTTCCATCGTATATCATGTATATTTGCAAACAGTGTGAAAGTAATGGTCATTATCTACGTTCGTGGCAACCTAGGCTTCACTCTAGGGCGTTGTTCCAGCAGATCGAATAGTTAGGGTCTAAGAAGTCAACGCCAGAAGCATAAAATAAGATATAAATGCAACAGCTTTTCCATCGTATAAAACGCACAATGGCAACCAGTGTGAAAGTGATTGTCATTTCTACGTTCCGAGCAACCTAGGCTACTCTCTAGGGTGTTGTTCCACCAGATCGAACAGTTAAGGCCTATGAAATCAACACCAGAATCATAAAATACAATTTAAGTACAACAGTTTTTCCATCGTATAAAATGAATAATTGGAAACATTGTGAAAGTTATGGTCATTTCTACGTTCCGGGCAACCTAGGCTTCACCCTAGGGCGTTGCTCCACCACATCTAACAACTACGGCCTTAGAAGTCGACGCCAGGAGCATAAAATGCAATATAAATACAACAGCTTTGCCATCATGTAAAATGAATAATTGCAAACAGTGTGAAAGTAATGGTCATTTCTACGTTCCGAGCAACCTAGTCGTCACTCTAGGGCATTGCTCCGCCAGATCGAATAATCACGGCCTTAGAAGTTTACGCCATAAATATATAATACAATAAAAACACAACAGTTTTTCCATCGTATAAAACGAATAATTGCAACCTGTGTGAAGGTTATGGTCATATCTACGCTCCGGGCAACCTAGGCTTCACTCTAGGGCGTAGCTCCACCAGATCGAATAGCTAGGGCCTAAGAAGTCAACGCCAGAAGCATAAAATACAATATAAATACAACGGCTTTTCCATCGTATAAATGTAGTAATTGCAACCAGTGTGAATGTTATGGTCATTTCTACGTTCCGGGCAACCTAGGCTTCACTCTAGGGCGTTGCTCCACCAGATTCAATAGCTAGGGTCTTAGAATTCAACGCCAGAATGATAAAATACAATTAAAATGCAACAGTTTTTCCAACGATTAACAGGAGTAACAGCAACCAGTGTGAAAGTACTGGTCATTTCTAGTTTCGGGTAACCAGGGTTTCACTCTAGGGCGTTGCTCCACCATATCGAATAGCTAGGGAATTAGAAGTCAACGCCAGAAGCATACAATACAATATAAATACAACAACTTTTCCATCGTATAAAACGAATAATTGCAACCATTGTGAAAGCTATGGACATTGCTACGTTCCGAGGAACCTAGACTTCACTTTAGGGCGTTGCTCCACCAGATCGAATAGCAAGGGACTTAGAATTCAACGCCAGGATCATAGAATACAATAAAAATACAACAGCTTTTCCAACGTATAAAACGAATAATTGCAACCATTGTGAAAGTTATGGTCATTTCAACATTACGAGCAACCTAGGCTTCTCTGTAGGGCGTTGTTCCACCAGATCGAACAGTTAAGGCCTATGAAGTCAACACCAGAACCATAAAATACAATTTAAGTACAACAGTTTTTCCATCGTATAAAATGAATAATTGGAAACATTGTGAAAACTATGGTCATTTCTACGTTCCGGGCAACCTAGGCTTCACTCTAGGGCGCTGCTCCACCACATCTAACAACTACGGCCTTAGAAGTCAGCGCCAGGAGCATAAAATGCAATATAAATACAACAGCTTTGCCATCGTATAAAATGAATAATTGCAAACAGTGTGAAAGTAATTGTCATTTCTACGTTCCGAGCAACCTAGTCGTCACTCTAGGGCATTGCTCCGCCAGATCGAATAATTACGGCCTTAGAAGTTTACGCCATAAGCATAAAATACAATTATAACACAACAGTTTTTCCATCGTATAAAACGAATAATTGCAACCAGTGTCACGGTTTTGGTTATATCTCCGTTCCGGGCAACCTAGGCTAGACTCTAGGGCGTTGCTCCACCAGATCGAATAGGTAGGGCTATAGAAGTCAACGCCCGAAGCATAAAATACAATATAAATACAACAGTTTGACCTTCGTATATAATGTATGTTTGTAAACAGTGTGAAAGTAATGGTCATTTCTACGCCCCGGCAACCTAGGCATCACTCTAGGGCGATGCTCCACCAGATCGAATAGCTAGGGAGTGAGAATTCTACGCCAGAATAACAAAATACATTATAAGTACAACAGTTTTTCCATCGTATAAAATGAATAATTCCAAAAAGTGTGAAATTAATGGTCATTTCTATGATCCAGGCAACCTAGGCTTCAGTCTAGGGCGTTGCTCCACCAGATCGAATAGCTAGGGACTATGAAGTCAACGCCTGGAGCATAAAATACAATATAAATACAGCAGTTTTCCCATCCTATAACAGGAATGACTGCAGCCATTGTGAAGGTACTTGTCATTTCTACGTTCCGGCAACCTAGGCTTCACTCTAGGGCGTTGCTCCACCAGATCGAATAGCTACGGCCTAAGAAGTCAACGCCAGAAGCATAAAACACAATATAAATACAACAGCTCTTCCATCGTATGACAGGAATAACTGCAACCATTGTGAAGCTACTTGTCATTAATACGTTCCGGGCAACATAGGCTTCACTCTAGGGCGTTGCTCCACCAGATCGAATAGCTACAGCCTCAGAAGTCAACGCCAGAAGCACCGAATACAATATAGATACAACAGTTTTTGCATCGTATAAAATCAATAATTGCAAAGAGTGTGTAAGTAATGATCATTTCTACGTTCTAGGCAACCTAGGCTTCGCTCTAGGGCGTTGAACCACCAGATCGAATAGCTACGGCCATAGAAGTCAGCGCCAGAAGCATAAAATACAATATAAATACAACAGTTTTTGCATCGTATAAAATGAATAATTGCAAACAGCGTGAAAGTAATGATCATTTCCACGTTCCGGGCAACCTAGGCTTCACTCTAGATCGTTGCTCCACCGGGTCGAATAGTTAAGGCCTTAGAAGTCAGCGCCCCAAGCATAAAACACAATATGAATTCAACACTTTTTCCATCGTATAACACTAATAATTGCAACCAGTGTGAAAGTGAGAGCCATTTCTACTTTCCGCGCAACCTAGGCATCTCTCTAGGGCGTTGCTCCTCCAGATCGAATAGCTAGGGCCTTAGATGTCTACGTCAGGAGCATAAAATACAATAAAGATACAACAGTTTTTCCATCGTATGAAATGAATGATTGCAACCAGTGTGAATGTAATGGTCATTTCTACGTTGCGGGCAACCTAGGCTTCACTCTACGGCGTTGCTCCACCAGATCGAATAGTTAGAGCCTAAGAAGTCAACGCCAGAAGCATAAAATACAAAATAAATACAACAGTTTTTCCATCGTATAAAACGAATAATTGCAACCGGTGTGAAAGTTATGGTTATTTCTACGTTCCGGGCAACCTAGGCTTCACTCTAGGGCGTTGCTCCACCAGATCGTATAGTTAGGGCCTTAGAACTCAACGCACGAAGCATAAAATACAATATAAGTACAACAGCTTGACCATCGTATATAATGTATATTTGCAAACAGTGTGAATGTAATGGTCATTTCTACGTACCGGGCAACCTAGGCATCACTCTAGGGCGATGCTCCACCAGATCAAATAGCTAGGGACTGAGAATTCAACGCCAGAATAACAAAATACATTATAAGTACAACAGTTTTTGCATCGTATAAAGTCAATAATTGCATAGAGTGTCTAAGTAATGATCATTTCTACGTTCCGGGCAACCTAGGCTTCGCTCTAGGGCGTTGAACCACCAGTTCGAATAGCTAGCGACTTAGAAGTCAAAGCCAGAAGCATAAAATACAAAATAAATGCAACACTTTTTCCATCGTATAACACTAATAATTGCAACCAGTGTGAAAGTGATAGTCATTTCTACTTTCCGCGCAACCTAGGCTTCACTCTACGGCGTTGCTCCACCAGATCGAATAGTTAGAGCCTAAGAAGTCAACGCCAGAAGCATAAAATACAAAATAAATACAACAGTTTTTCAATCGTATAAAACGAGTAATTGCAACCGGTGTTATAGTTATGGTTATTCCTACGTTCCGGGCAACCTAGGCTTCAGTCTAGGGCGTTGCTCCACCAGATCGAATAGCTAGGGACTATGAAGTCAACGCCTGGAGCATAAAATACAATATAAATACAGCAGTTTTCCCATCCTATAACAGGAATGACTGCAGCCATTGTGAAGGTACTTGTCATTTCTACGTTCCGGCAACCTAGGCTTCACTCTAGGGCGTTGCTCCACCAGATCGAATAGCTACGGCCTAAGAAGTCAACGCCAGAAGCATAAAACACAATATAAATACAACAGCTCTTCCATCGTATGACAGGAATAACTGCAACCATTGTGAAGCTACTTGTCATTAATACGTTCCGGGCAACATAGGCTTCACTCTAGAGCGTTGCTCCACCAGATCGAATAGCTACAGCCTCAGAAGTCAACGCCAGAAGCACCGAATACAATATAGATACAACAGTTTTTGCATCGTATAAAATCAATAATTGCAAAGAGTGTGTAAGTAATGATCATTTCTACGTTCCAGGCAACCTAGGCTTCGCTCTAGGGCGTTGAACCACCAGATCGAATAGCTAGCGACTTAGAAGTCAACGCCAGAAGCATAAAATACAATAAAAATACAAGAGTTTTTCCATCGTATAACACGAATAACTGCAACCAGTGTGACGGGAATGGTCATTTCTACATTTCGGGCAACCTAGGCTTCACCCTAGGGCGTTGCTCCACCAGATTGAATAGCTACGGCCATAGAAGTCAGCGCCAGAAGCATAAAATACAATATAAATACAACAGTTTTTGCATCGTATAAAATGAATAATTGCAAACAGCGTGAAAGTAATGATCATTTCCACGTTCCGGGCAACCTAGGCTTCACTCTAGGTCGTTGCTCCACCGGGTCGAATAGTTAAGGCCTTAGAAGTCAGCGCCCCAAGCATAAAACACAATATGAATTCAACACTTTTTCCATCGTATAACACTAATAATTGCAACCAGTGTGAAAGTGAGAGTCATTTCTACTTTCCGCGCAACCTAGGCATCTCTCTAGGGCGTTGCTCCTCCAGATCGAATAGCTAGGGCCTTAGATGTCTACGTCAGGAGCATAAAATACAATAAAGATACAACAGTTTTTCCATCGTATGAAATGAATGATTGCAACCAGTGTGAATGTAATGGTCATTTCTACGTTGCGGGCAACCTAGGCTTCACTCTACGGCGTTGCTCCACCAGATCGAATAGTTAGAGCCTAAGAAGTCAACGCCAGAAGCATAAAATACAAAATAAATACAACAGTTTTTCCATCGTATAAAACGAATAATTGCAACCGGTGTGAAAGTTATGGTTATTTCTACGTTCCGGGCAACCTAGGCTTCACTCTAGGGCGATGCTCCACCAGATCGTATAGTTAGGGCCTTAGAACTCAACGCACGAAGCATAAAATACAATATAAGTACAACAGCTTGACCATCGTATATAATGTATATTTGCAAACAGTGTGAATGTAATGGTCATTTCTACGTACCGGGCAACCTAGGCATCACTCTAGGGCGATGCTCCACCAGATCAAATAGCTAGGGACTGAGAATTCAACGCCAGAATAACAAAATACATTATAAGTACAACAGTTTTTCCATCGTATAAAATGAATAATTCCAAAAAGTGTGAAATTAATGGTCATTTCTGTGATCCAGGCAACCTAGGCTTCACTCTAGGGCGTTGCTCCACCAGCTCGAATAGATAGGGACTAAGAAGTCAACGCCAGGAGCATAAAATACAATATAAATACAACAGCTTTCCCATCGTATAACAGGAATGACTGCAGCCATTGTGACGGTACTTGTCATTTCTACGTTCAGACAACCTAGGCTTCACTCTAGGGCGTTGCTCCACCAGATCGAATAGCTACGGCCTAAGAAGTCAACGCCAGAAGCATAAAACACAATATAAATACAACAGCTTTTCCATCGTATGACAGGAATAACTGCAACCATTGTGAAGGTACTTGTCATTTCTACGATCCAGCCAACATAGGCTTCACTCTTTGACGTTGCCCTACCAGATCGAATAGCCAGGACCATAGAAGTCAAAGCCAGAAGCAGAAAATACAATAAAAATACAACAGCCTTTCCATCGTATAACGGGAATAATTGCAACAATTGTGAAAGAGATTGTCATTACTACGTTCCGGGAAACCTAGGCTTCACTCTAGGGCGCTGGTCCACCAGACGCAATAGTTAGCGCCTAAGAAGTCAACGCCAGGAGCACCAAATACAAAATAAATACAACAGTTTTTCCATCGTATAACAGGAATAATTGCAACCAGTGTGAAAGATGTGGTCATTTCTACGATCCGTGCAACCTAGGCTTCACTCTAGGGCGTTGTTCCACCAGATCGAATAGTTAGGGCCTAAGAAGTCAACGCCAGAAGCATAAAATACAATAAAAATACAACAGTTTTTCCATCGTATAACAGGAATAATTGCAACCAGTGTGAAAGTGGTGGTCATTTCTACGTTCCGGGCAAGCTAGGCTTCACTCTAGGGCGTTGGTCTACCAGAACGAATAGCTACGGCCTTAGAAGTCAATGCAAGAAGCATAAAATACAATATAAATACAACATCTTTTAAATCGCTTAAAATGAATAATTGCTACCAGTGTGAAATGTATGGTCTTTTCTACGTTCCGGGCAACCTAGGTTTTACTCTCGGGCGTTGCTCCACCACATCCAATAGCTACGGCCCTCGAAGTCAACGCCAGAAGTATAAAATACAATATAAGTAAAACAGTTTTTCCACCGTATAAAATGAATAATTCATACATTGTGAAAGTAACTGTCATTTCTACCTTCCGGGCAACGTAGGCTTCACTCTAGGGCGTTTCTCCACCAGATCGAATAGTCAGGGCCTAAGAAGTAAACGCCAGAAGCATAGAATACAACAGTCCTTCCCTCGTATAACAGGAATAATTGCAACCAGTGTGAAAGATGTGGTCATTTCTACGATCCGTGCAACCTAGGCTTCACTCTAGGGCGTTGTTCCACCAGATCGAATAGTTAGGGCGTAAGAAGTCAACGCCAGAAGCATAAAATACAATATAAATACAACAGCATTTCCATCGTATAAAACGAATAATAGCAACCAGTGTGAAAGTTATGGCCGTTTCTACGTTCCCGGCGACTTAGGCTTCGCTCTAGGGGGTTGCTCCACCAGATAGAATAGTTAGTGCCTAAGAAGTCAACGCCAGAAGCATAAAATACAATAAAAATACAACAGTTCTTCCATCGTATGACAGGAATAATTGCAACCAGTGTGAAACTAATGGTCATTTCTACGTTCCGGCCAACATAGGCTTCACTCTTGGACGTTGTCCTACCAGATCGAATAGCTAGGACAATAGAAGTCAAAGCCAGAAGCAGAAAATACAGTAAAAATACAACAGCTTTTCCATCTTATAACGGGAATAATTGCAACCAGTGTGAAAGTGGTGGTCATTCCTAGGATCCGGGCAAGCTAGGCTTCACTCTAGGGCGTTGTTCGACCAGATCGAATAGCTAGGGCCTAAGAAGTCAACGCCAGAAGCATAAAATACAACAGTCATTCCATCGCATAACAGGAATAATTGCAACCAGTGTGAAAGTGATGGTCATTTCTACGACCCGGGCAACCCAGGTTTCTCCCTAGGGCGTTACTCGACCACATTGAATAGCTACGGCCGTAGAAGTCAACGCCAGAAGCATAAAATACAATATAAATACAACAGTTTTTCCGTCTTATAATACGAATAATTGCAACCAGTGTGAAAGTTATGGTCATTTCTACGTTCCGGGCAACCTGGGCTTCACTGTAGGGCGTTGCTCCACCAGATCGAATAGTCAGGGCCATAGAAGTCAACACCCGAAGCATAATATACAATAAATATACAAGAGCATTTCCATCGTATAACAGGAATAATTGCAACCAGTGTGTAAGTGATGGCCATTTCTACGTTTCGTGCAACATAGGCTTCACTCTAGGGCGTTGCTCCACCAGATCGAACAGCTACAGCCTTAGAAGTCACGCCTGAAGCATAAAATACAATAAAAATACAACAGTTTTTTCATCGTATAACAGGAATAATTGCAACAAGCGTGAAGGTAATGGTCATTTCTACGTTCCGGCAATCTAGGCATCACTCTAGGGCGTTGATTCACCAGATCGAATAGTTAGGTCCTAAGAAGTCTACGTCAGAAGCATAAAATACAAAATAAATACAACAGCTTGACCGTCGTATATAATGTATATTTGCAAACAGTGTGAAAGTAATGGCCATTTATATGTACCGTGCAACCTAGGCTTCACTCTAGGGCGTTGCTCCACCAGATCGAATAGTTAGGGCCTACGAGGTCAACGCCAGAAGCATAAAATACAATAAAAATACAACAGTTTTTCCATCGTATAACAGGAATAATTGCAACCAGTGTGAAAGATGTGGTCATTTCTACGATCCGTGCAACCTAGGCTTCACTCTAGGGCGTTGTTCCACCAGATCGAATAGTTAGGGCGTAAGAAGTCAACGCCAGAAGCATAAAGTACAATAAAAATCCAACAGTTTGTCCATCGTATAACAGGACTAATTGCAGCAAGCGTGAAGGTAATGGTCATTTCTACGTTCCGAGCAACATAGGCTTCACCCTAGGGCGTTGCTCCACCAGTTCGAATAGTTAGGGCCTTAGAAGTCAACGCCCGAAGCATAAAATACATGAAGACGGAACAGTTTTTCCATCGTATAGCAGTAATAATTGCAACCAGTGTGAAAGTGATGGTCATTTCTACGACCCGGGCAACCCAGGTTTCTCTCTAGGGCGTTACTCGACCACATTGAATAGCTACGGCCGTAGAAGTCAACGCCAGAAGCATAAAATACAATATAAATACAACAGTTTTTCCGTCTTATAAAACGAATAATTGCAACCAGTGTGAAAGTTATGGCCATTTCTACGTTTCGTGCAACATAGGCTTCACTCTAGGGCGTTGCTCCACCAGATCGAATAGCTACAGCCTTAGAAGTCACGCCTGAAGCATAAAATACAATAAAAATACAACAGTTTTTTCATCGTATAACAGGAATAATTGCAACAAGCGTGAAGGTAATGGTCATTTCTACGTTCCGGCAATCTAGGCATCACTCTAGGGCGTTGATTCACCAGATCGAATAGTTAGGTCCTAAGAAGTCTACGTCAGAAGCATAAAATACAAAATAAATACAACAGCTTGACCGTCGTATATAATGTATATTTGCAAACAGTGTGAAAGTAATGGCCATTTATATGTTCCGTGCAACCTAGGCTTCACTCTAGGGCGTTGCTCCACCAGATCGAATAGTTAGGGCCTACGAGGTCAACGCCAGAAGCATAAAATACAATAAAAATACAACAGTCCTTCCATCGTATAACAGGAATAATTGCAACCGGTGTGAAACTAATGGTCATTTTTACGTTCCGGCCAACATAGGCTTCACTCTTGGACGTTGCCCTACCAGATCGAATAGTTAGGACCATAGAAGTCAAAGCCAGAAGCAGAAAATACAATAAAAATACAACAGTTTTTCCACCGTATAACAGGAATAATTGCAACCAGTGTGAAGGATATGGTCATTTCTACGTTCCGGGCAACATAGGCTTCACTCTAGGGCGTTGCTCCACCACATCGAATAGCTACGGCCTTAGAAGTCAACGCCTGAAGCATAAAATGCAATAAAAATACAACAGTTTTTTCATCGTATAACAGGAATAATTGCAGAAAGCATGAAGGTAATGGTCATTTCTACGTTCCGGGCAACATAGGCTTCCCTCTAAGGTGTTTCTCTACCAGATCGAATAGTTAGGGCCTAAGAAGTCAACGCCAGAAGCATAAAATACATTAAAAATACAACAGTCCTTCCATCGTATAACAGGAATAATTGCAACCAGTGTGAAGGTAATGGTATGTTCTACGTTCCGGGCAACCTAGGCTTCACTCTAGGGCGGTTCTCCACCAGATCAAATAGTTAGGTCCTAAGATGTCAACGCCAGAAGCATAAAATACAATATAAATACAACAGATTTTCCATCGTATATAATGTGTATTTGCAAACAGTGTGAAAGTAATGGTCATTTCTACGTTCCGGGCAACCTAGGCTTCACTCTAGGGCGTTGTTCCACCAGATCGAATAGTTAGGGCCTAAGAAGTCAACGCCAGAAGCATAAAATACAATAAAAATACAACAGTCCTTCCATCGTATAACAGGAATAATTGCAACCAGTGTGAAGCTAATGGTCATTTCTACGATCCAGCCAACATAGGCTTCACTCTTGGACGTTGCCCTACCAGATCGAATAGCCAGGACCATAGAAGTCAAAGCCAGAAGCAGAAAATAGAATAAAAATACAACAGCCTTTCCATCGTATAACGGGAATAATTGCAACAATTGTGAAAGAGATGGTCATTACTACGTTCCGGGAAACCTAGGCTTCACTCTAGGGCGCTGGTCCACCAGACGCAATAGTTAGCGCCTAAGAAGTCAACGCCAGGAGCACCAAATACAAAATAAATACAACAGTTTTTCCATCGTATAACAGGAATAATTGCAACCAGTGTGAAAGTGGTGGTCATTTCTACGTTCCGGGCAACCTAGGGTTCGCTCTAGGGCGTTGCTCCACCGCATCGAATAGCTACGGCCGGAGAAGTCAACGCCAGAAGCATAAAATACAATATAAATACAACAGTTTTTCCGTCTTATAAAACGAATAATTGCAACCAGTGTGAAAGTTATGGTCATGTCTACGTTCCGGGCAACCTGGGCTTCACTGTAGGGCGTTGCTCCACCAGATCGAATAGTCCGGGTCATAGAAGTCAACACCCGAAGCATAATATACAATAAATATACAAGAGCATTTCCATCGTATAACAGGAATAATTGCAACCAGTGTGTAAGTGATGGCCATTTCTACGTTTCGTGCAACATAGGCTTCACTCTAGGGCGTTGCTCCACCAGATCGAATAGCTAGGGACTTGGTGGTCAACGCCAGAAGCATAAAATACAATAAAAATACAACAGTTTTTCCATCGTATAAAAAGAATAATTGCAACCAGTGTGAAAGTAATGGTCATTTCTACGTTCCGGGCAACCTAGGGTTCGCTCTAGGGCGTTGCTCCACCGCATCGAATAGCTACGGCCGGAGAAGTCAACGCCAGAAGCATAAAATACAATATAAATACAACAGCTTTACCATCGTATATAATGTGCATTTGTAAGCAGTGTGAAAGTAATGGTCATTTCTACGGTCCGGGCAACCTAGGTTTCACTCTAGGGCGTTGTTCCACCAGATTGAATAGTTTGGGCCTAAGAAGTCAACACCAGAAGATTAAAATACAATATAAATACAACAGCTTGTCCATCGTATATAACGAATAATTGCAACCAGTGTGAAAATAATGGCCATTTCTACGCTGCGGGCATCCTAGACTTAACTCTGAGCTATTGCTCCACAAGATCGAATACATAGGGCCTTAGAAGTCAACGCGAGAAGCATAAAGTACAATAAAAATGCAACGGCTTGTACACCGTATAACAGGAATAATTGCAACCAGTGTGAAAGATATTGTCATTTCTACGTTCCGGGCAACCTAGGATGCCCTCCAGGGCGTTGTTCCACCAGAACGAATAGTTAGGGCCTAAGAAGTCAACGCCAGAAGCATAAAATGCAGCATAAATGCAACAGCCTTTCCATCGTATAACGGGAATAATTGCAACAATTGTGAAAGAGATGGTCATTACTACGTTCCGGGAAACCTAGGCTTCACTCTAGGGCGCTGGTCCACCAGACGCAATAGTTAGCGCCTAAGAAGTCAACGCCAGGAGCACCAAATACAAAATAAATACAAAGGTTTTTCCATCGTATAACAGGATTAATTGCAACCAGTGTGAAAGATGTGGTCATTTCTACGATCCGTGCAACCTAGGCTTCACTCTAGGGCGTTGTTCCACCAGGTCGAATAGTTAGGGCCTGAGAAGTAAACGCCAGAAGCATAAAATACAATAAAAATACAACAGTCCTTCCACCGTATAACAGTAATAATTGCAAACGGTGCGAAACTAATGGTCATTTCTACGTTCCGGCCAACATAGGCTTCACTCTTGGACGTTGTCCTACCAGATCGAAAAGCTAGGACAATAGAAGTCAAAGCCAGAAGCAGAAAATACAATACAAATACAACAGCTTTTCCATCTTATAACGGGAATAATTGCATCGAGTGTGAAAGGGGTGGTCATTCCTACGTTCCGGGCAAGCTAGGCTTCACTCTAGGGCATTGTTCGACCAGATCTAATTGCTACTGCTTAAGAAGACAACGCCAGCAGCATAAAATACAACAGTCATTCCATCGTATAACAGGAATAATTGCAACCAGTGTGAAAGTAATGGCCATTTCTACGCTGCGGGCATCCTAGACTTAACTCTGAGGCATTGCTCCACCAGATCGAATACATAGGGCCTTAGAAGTCAACGCCAGAAGCATAAAGTACAATAAAAATGCAACAGCCTGTCCATCGTATAACAGGAATAATTGCAACCAGTGTGTAAGTAATGGTCATTTCTACGTTCCGGTCAACCTAGGATTCGCTTTAGGGCCTTGTTCCACCAGATCGAATAGTTAGGGCCTAAGAAGTCAACGCCAGAAGCATAAAATACAATAAAAATAAAACAGTCCTTCCATCGTATAACAGGAATAATTGCAACCAGTGTGAAGGTGATGGTCATTTCTACGTTCCGGGCAAGATAGGCTTTACCCTAGGGCGCTGTTCCACCAAATCGAATAGTTAGGGCGTAAGAAGTCAACGCCAGAAGCATAAAATACAATATAAATACACCAGCATTTCTATCGTATAAAACGAATAATAGCAACCAGTGTGAAAGTTATGGCCGTTTCTACGTTCCGGGCGACTTAGGCTTCGCTCTAGGGGGTTGCTCCACCAGATAGAATAGTTAGGGCCTAAGAAGTCAACGCCAGAAGCATAAAATTCAATAAAAATACAACAGTCCTTCCATCGTGTAACAGGAATAATTGCAACCAGTGTGAAACTAATGGTCATTTCTACGTTCCGGCCAACATAGGCTTCACTCTTGGACGTTGTCCTACCAGATCGAATAGCTAGGACAATAGAAGTCAAAGCCAGAAGCAGAAAATACAGTAAAAATACAACAGCTTTTCCATCTTATAACGGGAATAATTGCAACCAGTGTGAAAGTGGTGGTCATTCCTAGGATCCGGGCAAGCTAGGCTTCACTCTAGGGCGTTGTTCGACCAGATCGAATAGCTAGGGCCTAAGAAGTCAACGACAGAAGCATAAAATACAACAGTCATTCCATCGTATAACAGGAATAATTCCAACCAGTGTGAAAGTAATGGCCATTTCTACGCTGCGGGCATCCTAGACTTAACTCTGAGCCATTGCTCCACCAGATCGAATACATAGGGCCTTAGAAGTCAACGCAGAAGCATAAAGTACAATAAAAATCCAACAGTTTGTCCATCGTATAACAGGACTGATTGCAGCAAGCGTGAAGGTAATGGTCATTTCTACGTTCCGAGCAACATAGGCTTCACCCTAGGGCGTTGCTCCACCAGATCCAATAGTTAGGGCCTTAGAAGCCAACGCCCGAAGCATAAAATACATGAAGACGGAACAGTTTTTCCATCGTATAGCAGTAATAATTGCAACCAGTGTGAAAGTGATGGTCATTTCTACGACCCGGGCAACCCAGGTTTCTCTCTAGGGCGTTACTGGACCACATTGAATAGCTACGGCCGTAGAAGTCAACGCCAGAAGCATAAAATACAATATAAATACAACAGTTTTTCCGTCTTATAAAACGAATAATTGCAACCAGTGTGAAAGATATGGTCATTTCTACGTTCCGGGCAACATAGGCTTCACACTAGGGCGTTGCTCCACCACATCGAATAGCTACGGCCTTAGAAGTCAACGCCTGAAGCATAAAATGCAATAAAAATACAACAGTTTTTTCATCGTATAACAGGAATAATTATAGGAAGCATGAAGGTAATGGTCATTTCTACGTTCCGGGCAACATAGGCTTCACTCTAAGGTGTTTCTCTACCAGATCGAATAGTTAGGGCCTAAGAAGTCAACGCCAGAAGCATAAAATACATTAAAAATACAACAGTCCTTCCATCGTATAACAGGAATAATTGCAACCAGTGTGAAGGTAATGGTATGTTCTACGTTCCGGGCAACCTAGGCTTCACTCTAGGGCGGTTCTCCACCAGATCAAATAGTTAGGTCCTAAGAAGTAAACGCCAGAAGCATAAAATACAATATAAATGCAACAGATTTTCCATCGTATATAATGTGTATTTGCAAACAGTGTGAAAGTAATGGTCATTTCTACGTTCCGGGCAACCTAGGCTTCACTCTAGGGCGTTTTTCCACCAGATCGAATAGTTAGGGCCTAAGAAGTCAACGCCAGAAGCATAAAATACAATCAAAATACAACAGTGCTTCCATCGTATAACAGGAATAATTTCAACCAGTGTGAAACTAATGGTCATTTCTACGATCCAGCCAACATAGGCTTCACTCTTGGACGTTGCCCTACCAGATCGAATAGCCAGGACCATAGAAGTCAAAGCCAGAAGCAGAAAATACAATAAAAATACAACAGCCTTTCCATCGTATAACGGGAATAATTGCAACAATTGTGAAAGAGATGGTCATTACTACGTTCCGGGAAACCTAGGCATCACTCTAGGGCGCTGGTCCACCAGACGCAATAGTTAGCGCCTAAGAAGTCAACGCCAGGAGCACCAAATACAAAATAAATACAACAGCTTTTCCATCGTATAAAACGAATAATAGCAACCAGTGTGAAAGTTATGGCCATTTCTACGTTCCGGGCGAATTAGGCTTCACTCTAGGGCGTTGTTCCACCAGATCGAATAGTTAGGGCCTAAGAAGTCAACGCCAGAAGCATAAAATACAATAAAAATACAACAGTCCTTCCATCGTATAACAGGAATAATTGCAACCAGTGTGAAACTAATGGTCATTTCTACGATCCAGCCAACATAGGCTTCACTCTTGGACGTTGCCCTACCAGATCGAATAGCCAGGACCATAGAAGTCAAAGCCAGAAGCAGAAAATACAATAAAAATACAACAGCCTTTCCATCGTATAACGGGAATAATTGCAACAATTGTGAAAGAGATGGTCATTACTACGTTCCGGGAAACCTAGGCATCACTCTAGGGCGCTGGTCCACCAGACGCAATAGTTAGCGCCTAAGAAGTCAACGCCAGGAGCATAAAATACAATAAAAATACAACAGTCCTTCCATCGTATAACAGGAATAATTGCAACCAGTGTGAAACTAATGGTCATTTCTACGATCCAGCCAACATAGGCTTCACTCTTCGACGTTGCGCTACCAGATCGAATAGCCAGGACCATAGAAGTCAAAGCCAGAGGCAGAAAATACAATAAAAATACAACAGCCTTTCCATCGTATAACGGGAATAATTGCAACAATTGTGAAAGGGATGGTCATTACTACGTTCCGGGAAACCTAGGCTTCACTCTAGGGCGCTGGTCCACCAGACGCAATAGTTAGCGCCTAAGAGGTCAACGCCAGGAGCACCAAATACAAAATAAATACAACAGTTTTTCCATCGTATAACAGGAGTAATTGCAACCAGTGCGAAACTAATGGTCATTTCTACGTTCCGGCGAACATAGGCTTCACTCTTGGACGTTGTCCAACCAGATCGAAAAGCTAGGACAATAGAAGTCAAAGCCAGAAGCAGAAAATACAAAAAAAATACAACAGCTTTTCCATCTTATAACGGGAATAATTGCATCGAGTGTGAAAGAGGTGGTCATTCCTACGTTCCGGGCAAGCTAGGCTTCACTCTAGGGCATTGTTCGACCAGATCTAATAGCTACTGCTTAAGAAGACAACGCCAGCCGCATAAAATACAACAGTCATTCCATCGTATAACAGGAATAATTGCAACCAGTGTGAAAGTAATGGCCATTTCTACGCTGCGGGCATCCTAGACTTAACTCTGAGGCATTGCTCCACCAGATCGAATACATAGGGCCTTAGAAGTCAACGCCAGAAGCATAAAGTACAATAAAAATGCAACAGCTTGTCCATCGTATAACAGGAATAATTGCAACCAGTGTGTAAGTAATGGTCATTTCTACGTTCCGGTCAACCTAGGATTCGCTTTAGGGCCTTGTTCCACCAGATCGAATAGTTAGGGCCTAAGAAGTCAACGCCAGAAGCATAAAATACAATAAAAATAAAACAGTCCTTCCATCGTATAACAGGAATAATTGCAACCAGTGTGAAGGTGATGGTCATTTCTACGTTCCGGGCAAGATAGGCTTTACCCTAGGGCGCTGTTCCACCAAATCGAATAGTTAGGGCGTAAGAAGTCAACGCCAGAAGAATAAAATACAATATAAATACAACAGCATTTCTATCGTATAAAACGAATAATAGCAACCAGTGTGAAAGTTATGGCCGTTTCTACGTTCCGGGCGACTTAGGCTTCGCTCTAGGGGGTTGCTCCACCAGATAGAATAGTTAGGGCCTAAGAAGTCAACGCCAGAAGCATAAAATTCAATAAAAAAACAACAGTCCTTCCATCGTATAACAGGAATAATTGCAACCAGTGTGAAACTAATGGTCATCTCTACGTTCCAGCCAACATAGGCTTCACTCTTGGACGTTGCCCTACCAGATCGAATAGCCAGGACCATAGAAGTCAAAGCCAGAAGCAGAAAATACAATAAAAATACAACAGCCTTTCCACCGTATAACGGGAATAATTGCAACAATTGTGAAAGAGATGGTCATTACTACGTTCCGGGAAACCTAGGCATCACTCTAGGGCGCTGGTCCACCAGACGCAATAGTTAGCGCCTAAGAAGTCAACGCCAGGAGCATAAAATACAATAAAAATACAACAGTCCTTCCATCGTATAACAGGAATAATTGCAACCAGTGTGAAACTAATGGTCATTTCTACGATCCAGCCAACATAGGCTTCACTCTTCGACGTTGCCCTACCAGATCGAATAGCCAGGACCATAGAAGTCAAAGCCAGAGGCAGAAAATACAATAAAAATACAACAGCCTTTCCATCGTATAACGGGAATAATTGCAACAATTGTGAAAGGGATGGTCATTACTACGTTCCGGGAAACCTAGGCTTCACTCTAGGGCGCTGGTCCACCAGACGCAATAGTTAGCGCCTAAGAGGTCAACGCCAGGAGCACCAAATACAAAATAAATACAACAGTTTTTCCATCGTATAACAGGAATAATTGCAACCACTGTGAAAGATGTGGTCATTTCTGCGATCCGTGCAACCTAGGCTTCACTCTAGGGCGTTGTTCCACCAGATCGAATAGTTAGGGCCTAAGAAGTCAACGCCAGAAGCATAAAATACAATAAAAATACAACAGTTTTTCCATCGTATAACAGGAATAATTGCAACCAGTGTGAAAGTGGTGGTCATTTCTACGTTCCGGGCAAGCTAGGCTTCACTCTAGGGCGTTGGTCCACCAGATCGAATAGCTACAGCCTTAGAAGTCAACGCCAGAAGCATAAAATACAATATACATACAACACCTTTTCCATCGCTTAAAGTGAATAATTGCTACCAGTGTGAAATTTATGGTCTTTTCTACGTTCCGGGCAACCTAGGTTTTACTCTGGGGCGTTGCTCCACCACATCCAATAGCTACGGCCTTCGAAGTCAACGCCAGAAGTATAAAATACAATATAAGTAAAACAGTTTTTCCACCGTATAAAATGAATAATTCATACATTGTGAAAGTAACGGTCATTTCTACCTTCCGGGCAACGTAGGCTTCACTCTAGGGCGTTTCTCCACCAGATCGAATAGTCAGGGCCTAAGAAGTAAACGCCAGAAGCATAAAATACGACAGTCCTTCCCTCGTATAACAGGAATAATTGCAACCAGTGTGAAAGTAATGGCCATTTCTACGCTGCGGGCATCCTAGACTTAACTCTGAGCTATTGCTCCACCAGATCGAATACATAGGGCCTTAGAAGTCAACGCGAGAAGCATAAAGTACAATAAAAATGCAACGGCTTGTACATCGTATAACAGGAATAATTGCAACCAGTGTGAAAGATATTGTCATTTCTACGTTCCGGGCAACCTAGGATGCCCTCCAGGGCGTTGTTCCACCAGAACGAATAGTTAGGGCCTAAGAAGTCAACGCCAGAAGCATAAAATGCAGCATAAATACAACAGCCTTTCCATCGTATAAAAGGAATAATTGCATACAGAGTGAAAGAAATGGTCATTTCTACGTTCGGGCAACGTAGGCTTCACTCTACGGCGTTGCTCCACCAGTTCGAATAGTTAGGTCCTTAGAAGTCAACGCCAGAAGCATAAAATACGATATGAATACAACAGCTGTTCCATCGTATAAAAGGAATAATTGCAAACAGTGTGAAAGTAATGGTCATTTCTACGTTCCGGGCAACCTAGGCTTCACTCTACGGCGTCGTTCCACCAGGTCGAATAGTTAGGGCCTAAGAAGTCAACACCCGAGGAATAAAATACAAAATAAATACAACAGCCTTTACACCGTATAAAACCAATAATTGCAACCAGTGTGAAAGTTATGGTCTATTCTACGTTCCGGGCAACCTAGGCTTCACTGTATGGCGTTCTTCCACCACATCGAATAGCTACGGCCTCAGAAGTCCACGCCAGAAGCATAAAATACGATATAAATACAACAGCTTGTCAATCGTATAAAAGGAATAATTGCAAACAGTGTGAAAGTAATGGTCATTTCTACGTTCCGGGCAACCTAGGCTTCACTCTACGGCGTTGTTCCACCAGGTCGAACAGTTAGGGCCTAAGAAGTCAACACCAGAAGAATAAAATACAAAATAAATACAACAGCCTTTACACCGTATAAAACCAATAATTGCAACCTGTGTGAAGCTCATGGTCATATCTACGTTCCGGGCAACCTAGGCTTCACTGTCGGGCGTTGCTCCACCAGATCGAATAGTTAGGCCCTAAGAAGTCAACGCCCGTAGCATAAAATACGATATAAATACAACAGCATTTCCATCGTATTAAATGAATAATTGCAAACAGTGTGAAAGTAGTGGTCATTTATACGTTCTGGGCAACCTAGGCTTCACTGTATGGCGTTCTTCCACCGCATCGAATAGCTACGGCCTCAGAAGTCCACGTCTGAAGCATCAAATACAATAAAAATACAACAGTCTTTTCATCGCATAACAGGAATAATTGCAACAAGCGTGAAAGTAATGATCATTTCGGCGTTTCCGGCATCCTAGACTTAACTCTGAGGCATTGCTCCACCGGATCGAATAATTAGGACCTGAGAAGTCAACGCCCGAAGCATAAAATACAAAATAAATAGAACGGTTTTTCCATTGTATAAAACGAATAATTGCTACGAGTGTAAAAGCTATGGTCATTTCTACGTTCCGGGCAACCTAGGCTTCACCCTAGGGCGTTGTTCCACCAGATCGAATAGTTAGGGCCTAAGAAGTGAACGCCAGAAGCATAAAATGCAATAAAAATACAACAGCTTTTCCATCGTATGGCAGGAATAATTTGCAACCAGTGTGATAGTAGTGGTCATTTATACGTTCCGGGCAACCCAGGTTTCACTCCAGGGCGTTGGTCCACCAGATCGGATAGTTACGGCCTAAGAAGTCAACGCCAGAAGCATAAAATACGATAAAGATGCAACAGTTTCTCCATCGTATAAAACGAATAATTGCAAGCAGTGTGAATGTAATGGTCATTTCTACGTTCCGGGCAACCTAGGCTTCACTCTACGGCGTTGTTCCACCAGATCGAATAGCTAAGGCCTAAGAAGTCAACGCCAGAAGCATAAAATACAAAATAAATAGAACGGTTTTTCCATTGTATAAAACGAATAATTGCTGCCAGTGTAAAAGCTATGGTCATTTCTACGTTCCGGGCAACCTAGGCTTCACCCTGGGCCGTTGTTCCACCAGACCGAATAGTTAGGGCCTAAGAAGTGAACGCCAGAAGCATAAAATACAATATAAATACAACAGCTTTTACATCGTATAAAACGAATAATTGCAACCAGTGTGAGAGTTCTGGTCATTTCGACGTTCCGGGCAACCTAGGCTTCACCCTAGGGCGTTGCACCAACAGATTGAATAGTTAGGGCCTCAGAAGTCAACGCCCGAAGCATAAAATACAAAATAAATAGAACAGTTTTTCCATCGTATAAAACGAATAGTTGCTACCGGTGTGAAAGTTATGGTCATTTCTACGTTCCGTGCAACCTATGCTTCACTCTAGGGCGGTTCTCTACCAGATTAAGTAGTAGGGCCTAAGAAGTCAATGCCAGAAGCATATAATACAATATAAATACAACAGCTTTTGCATCGTATATAATGTATATTTGCAAACAGTCTGAAAGTAATGGTCATTTCCATGTTCCGGGTAACCTAGTCTTCGCTCTAGGGCGTTGTTCCACCAGATCGAATAGTTAGGGCCTAAGAAGTCAACGCCAGAAGAATAAAATACAATATAAGTACAAAAGTTTTTCCATCGTATAAAATGAATAATTGCAAACATTGTGAAAATAATGGTCATTTCTACGTTCCGGGCAACCTAGGCGTCACTCTAGGGCGTTGCTCCACCATATCTAATAGCTACGGCCTTAGAAGTCAGCCCCAGAAGAATAAAATACAATAAAGATGCCACAGCTTTTCCATCGTATAAAACGAATAATTGCAACCAGTGTGAAAGTTATGGTCATTTCTACTTTCCCCGCAACCTAGGCTTCACCCTAGGGCGTTGTTCCACCAGATCGAACAGCTAGGGCCTAAGAAGTCAAACCCAGAAGCATAAAATACAATATAAATATAACAGTCTTTCCATCGTATAAAACGAAAGGTAGCAACCAGTGTGAAAGTTATGGTCATTTCTAGGTTCCGGGCAACCTAGGCTTCATTCTAGGGCGTTGCTCCACCAGATCGAATAGTTAGGGACATAGAATTCAACGCCAGAAGGATAAAATACAATATAAATACAACAGTTTTTCCATCGTATAAAACGAATAATTGGAACCAGTATGCAACTTATGGTCATTTCTACCTTCCGAGCAACCTAGGCTTCACTCTAGGGCGTCGCTCCACCAGATCGAATAGTTAGGTCCTTAGAAGTCAACGAAAGAAGCACAAAATACGATATAAATACAACAGCTGTTCCATCGTATAAAAGGAATAATTGCAAACAGTGTGAAAGTAATGGTCAATTCTACGTTCCGGGCAACCTAGGTTTCACTCTACGGCGTTGTTCCACCAGATCGAGTAGTTAGGGCCTAAGAAGTCAACGCCAGAAGCATAAAATACGATATAAATACAACAGCATTTTCATCGTATAAAACGAATAATTGCAAACAGTGTGAAAGTAATGGTCATTTCTACGTTCCGGTCAACCTAGGCTTCACCCTAGGCCGTTGTTCCACCAGATCGAATAGCTAGGGCCTAAGAAGTGAACGCCAGAAGCATAAAATGCAATAAAAATACAACAGCTTTTCCATCGTATAGCAGGAATAATTTGCAACCAGTGTGATAGTGGTGGTCATTTCTACGTTCCGGGCAACCCAGGTTTCACTCCAGGGCGTTGCTCCACCAGATCGAATAGTTACGGCCTAAGAAGTCAACGCCAGAAGCATAAAATACGATATAAATACAACAGCTTTTCCATTGTATAAAAGGAATAATTGCAAACAGTGTGAAAGAAATGGTCATTTCTACGTTCCGGGCAACCTAGGCTTCACTCTACGGCGTTGTTCCACCAGATCGAATAGTTAGGGCCTAAGAAGTCAACACCAGAAGAATAAAATACAATAAAAATACAACAGTCTTTCCATCCTATAACAGGAATAATTGCAACCCGTGTGAAAGTGATGGTCATTTCTACGTTCCAGGCAACCTAGGCTTCACTCTAGGGCGTTGTTCCACAGGATCGAATAATTAGGGCCTAAGAAGTCAACGCCAGAAGCATAAAATACAATATAAATACAACAGTTTTTCAATCGTATAAAACGAATAATTGCAACCAGTATGAAACTTATGGTCATTTCTACTTTCCGAGCAACCTAGGCTTCACCCTAGGGCTTTGCTCCAACAGATTGAATAGTTAGGGCCTTAGAAGTCAACGGCCGAAGCATAAAATACAAAATAAATACAACAGCCTTTACACGGTATAAAACCAATAATTGCAACCTGTGTGAAGGTTATGGTCATTTCTACGTTCCGGGCAACCCAGGTTTCACTCCAGGGAGTTGCTCCTCCAGATCGAATAGTTACGGCCTAAGAAGTCAACGCCAGAAGCATAAAATACGATATAAATACAACAGCTTTTCCATCGTATAAAAGGAATAATTGCATACAGAGTGAAAGAAATGGTCATTTCTACGTTCGGGCAACCTAGGCTTCACTCTACGGCGTTGCTCCACCAGTTCGAATAGTTACGTCCTTAGAAGTCAACGCCAGAAGCATAAAATACGATATGAATACAACAGCTGTTCCATCGTATAAAAGGAATAATTGCAAACAGTGTGAAAGTAATGGTCATTTCTACGTTCCGGGCAACCTAGGCTTCACTCTACGGCGTTGTTCCACCAGGTCGAATAGTTAGGGCCTAAGAAGTCAACACCCGAAGAATAAAATACAAAATAAATACAACAGCCTTTACACCGTATAAAACCAATAATTGCAACCAGTGTGAAAGTTATGGTCTATTCTACGTTCCGGGCAACCTAGGCTTCACTGTATGGCGTTCTTCCACCACATCGAATAGCTACGGCCTCAGAAGTCCACGCCAGAAGCATAAAATACGATATAAATACAACAGCTTGTCAATCGTATAAAAGGAATAATTGCAAACAGTGTGAAAGTAATGGTCATTTCTACGTTCCGGGCAACCTAGGCTTCACTCTACGGCGCTGTTCCACCAGGTCGAACAGTTAGGGCCTAAGAAGTCAACACCAGAAGAATAAAATACAAAATAAATACAACAGCCTTTACACCGTATAAAACCAATAATTGCAACCTGTGTGAAGCTCATGGTCATATCTACGTTCCGGGCAACCTAGGCTTCACTGTCGGGCGTTGCTCCACCAGATCGAAATGTTAGGGCCTAAGAAGTCAACGCCCGTAGCATAAAATACAATAAAAATACAACAGTCTTTTCATCGCATAACAGGAATAATTGCAACAAGCGTGAAAGTAATGATCATTTCGGCGTTTCCGGCATCCTAGACTTAACTCTGAGGCATTGCTCCACCGGATCGAATAATTAGGACCTGAGAAGTCAACGCCCGAAGCATAAAATACAAAATAAATAGAACGGTTTTTCCATTGTATAAAACGAATAATTGCTACGAGTGTAAAAGCTATGGTCATTTCTACGTTCCGGGCAACCTAGGCTTCACCCTAGGGCGTTGTTCCACCAGATCGAATAGTTAGGGCCTAAGAAGTGAACGCCAGAAGCATAAAATGCTATAAAAATACAACAGTCTTTCCATCGTATAGCAGGAATGATTTGCAACCAGTGTGATAGTAGTGGTCATTTCTACGTTCCGGGCAACCCAGGTTTGACTCCAGGGCGTTGCTCCACCAGATCGGATAGTTACGGCCTAAGAAGTCAACGCCAGAAGCATAAAATACGATAAAGATGCAACAGATTTTCCATCGTATAAAACGAATAATTGCAAGCAGTGTGAAAGTAATGGTCATTTCTACGTTCCGGGCAAGCTAGGCTTTACTCTACGGCGTTGTTCCACCAGATCGAATAGTTAAGGCCTAAGAAGTCAACGCCAGAAGCATAAAATACAAAATAAATAGAATGGTTCTTCCATTGTATAAAACGAATAATTGCTGCCAGTGTAAAAGCTATGGTCATTTCTACGTTCCGGGCAACCTAGGCTTCACCCTAGGGTGTTATTCCACCAGATCGAATAGTTAGGGCCTAAGAACTGAACGCCAGAAGCATAAAATACGATATAAATACAACAGCTTTTCCATCGTATAAAAGGAATAATTGCAAACAGTGTGAAAGTAATGGTCATTTCTACGTTCGGGCAACCTAGGCTTCACTGTATGTCGTTCTTCCACCACATCGAATAGCTACGGCCTCAGAAGTCCACGCCTGAAGCATAAAATACAATAAAAATACAACGGTCTTTTCATCGCATAACAGGTATAATTACAACAAGCGTGAAAGTAATGATCATTTCGGCGTTTCGGACATCCTAGACGTAACTCTGAGGCATTGCTCCACCAGGTCGAATAATTAGGGCCTGAGAAGTCAACGCCAGAAGCATAAAATACAATATAAGTACAACAGTTTTTCCATCGTATAAAACAAGTAATTGCAACCAGTATGAAACTTATGGTCATTTCTACTTTTCGAGCAACCTAGGCTTCACCCTAGGGCTTTGCTCCAACAGATTGAATAGTTAGGGCCTTAGAAGTCAACGCCCGAAGCATTAAATACAAAATAAATAGAACAGTTTTTCCATCGTATAAAACGAATAATTGCTACCAGTGTAAAAGTTATGGTCATTTCTACGTTCCGGTCAACCTAGGCTGCACTCTAGGGCGTTGCTCCACCAGATGGAATAGTTAGGGCCTTAGAAGTCAACGCCCGAAGCATAAAATACAAAATAAATAAAACAGTTTTTCCATCGTATAAAACGAATAATTGCTACCAGTGTTAAAGTTATGGTCATTTCTACGTACCGGGCAACCTAGGCTTCACTCTAGGGCGTTGATCTACTAGATCGAACAGTTAGGGCCTAAGAAGTCAACGCCAGAGGCATAAAATACAATATAAATATAACAGTTCTTCCATCGTTTAAAACGAATGATACCAACCAGTGTGAGAGTTATGGTCATTTCTACGTTCCGGGCGACCTAGGCTTCACTCTAGGGCGTTGCTCCACCATATCGAATAGTTAGGGCCTTAGAAGTCAACGCCCGAAGCATAAAATACAAAATAAATAAAACAGTTTTTCCATCGTATAAAATGAATAATTGCTACCAGTGTGAAAGTAATGGTTATTTCTACGTTCCGGGCAACCCAGGTTTGACTCCAGGGCGTTGCTCCAGCTGATCGGATAGTTACGGCCTAAGAAGTCAACGCCAGAAGCATAAAATACGATAAAGATGCAACAGATTTTCCATCGTATAAAACGAATGATTGCAAGCAGTGTGAAAGTAATGGTCATTTCTACGTTCCGGGCAAGCTAGGCTTCACTCTACGGCGTTGTTCCACCAGATCGAATAGCTAAGGCCTAAGAAGTCAACGCCAGAAGCATAAAATACAAAATAAATAGAATGGTTCTTCCATTGTATAAAACGAATAATTGCTGCCAGTGTAAAAGCTATGGTCATTTCTACGTTCCGGGCAACCTAGGCTTCACTCTATGGCGTTGCTCCAGCAGATCGAATAGTTAGGGCCTTAGAAGTCAACGCCCGAAGCTTAAAATACAAAATATATAAAACAGTTTTTCCATCGTATAAAACGAAAAATTGCTACCAGTGTGAAAGTTATGGTCATTTCTACGTTCCGCGCAATCTGGGCTTTACCCTAGGGCGTTGTTCCACCAGATGGAATAGTTAGGGCCCAAGAAGTCAACGCCAGAAGCATAAAATACAATAAAGATGCAAAAGCTTTTCCATCGTATAACAGGAATAACTGCAAACAGTATGAAAGTACTGGACAATACTACGTTCCGGGTAACCTAGGTTTCACTCTAGGGCGTTGCTCCACCAGATCGAATAGCTAGGGACTTAGAATTCAACGCCATAAGAATAAAATACAATATAAATACAACAGATTTTCCACCATATAAAACGAATGATAGCAACCTGTGTGAAAGTTATGGTCATTTCTACATTTCGAGCAACCTAGGCTTCACTCTAGGGCGTTGCTCCACCTCATCGAATAGTTAGGGACTTAGAAGTCAACGCCCGAAGCATTAAATACAAAATAAATAGAACAGTTTTTCCATTGTATCAAACGAATAATAGCTACCAGTGTGAAAGTTATGGTCATTTCTACGTTCCGCGCAACCTGGGCTTTACTCTAGGGCGTTGTTCCACCAGATGGAATAGTTAGGGCCTAAAAAGTCAACGCCAGAGGCATAAAATACGATATAAATACAACAGCTTTTCCATCGTATAAAACAAATAATTGCAACCAGTGTGAAAGTTATGGTCATTTCTACGTTCCGGGCAACCTAGGCTTCACTGTATGGCGTTCTTCCACCACATCGGATAGCTACGGCCTCAGAAGTCAACGCCTGATGTATAAAATACAATAAAAATACAACAGTCTTTCCATCCTATAACAGGAATAATTGCAACCCGTGAGAAAGGGATGGTCATTTCTACGTTCCAGGCAACCTAGGCTTCACTCTAGGGCGTTGCTCCACCAGATCAAACAGTTAGGGCCTTAGAAGTCAACGCCCGAAGCATTAAATACAAAACAAATAGAACAGTTTTTCCATTGTATAAAACGAATAATTGCTACCAGTGTAAAAGTTATGGTCATTTCTACGTTCCGGGCAACCTTGGCTTCACTGTCGGGCGTTGCTCCACCAGATCGAAATATTAGGGCCTAAGAAATCAACGCCCGAAGCATAAAATACGTAATAAATACAACAGCATTTCCATCGTATTAAATGAATAATAGCAAACAGTGTGAAAGTAGTGGTCATTTCTACGTTCCGGGCAACCTAGGCCTCACTGTATGGCGTTCTTCCACCACATTGAATAGCTACGGCCTCATCAGTCAACGCCTGAAGTATAAAATACAATAAAAATACAACAGTCTTTCCATCCTATAACAGGAATAATTGCAACCTGTGTGAAAGTGATGGTCATTTCTACGTTCCATGCAACCTAGGCTTCACTCAAGGGCGTTGCTCCACCAGATCAAACAGTTGAGGCCTTAGAAGTCAACGCCCGAAGCATTAAATACAAAATAAATAGAACAGTTTTTCCATCGTATAAAACGAATAATTGCTACCAGTGTTAAAGTTATGGTCATTTCTACGTACCGGGCAACCTAGGCTTCACTCTAGGGCGTTGCTCTACCAGATCGCACAGTTAGGGCCTTAGAAGTCAACGCCCGAAGCATAAAATACAAAATAAGTAAAACAGTTTTTCCATCGTATAAAATGAATAATTGCTACCAGTGTGAAAGTAATGGTCATTTCTACGTTCCGGGCAACCTAGGCTTCACTCTACGGCGTTGTTCCACCAGATCGAATAGTTAAGGCCTAAGAAGTCAACGCCAGAAGCATAAAATACAAAATAAATAGAATGGTTCTTCCATTGTATAAAACGAATAATTGCTGCCAGTGTAAAAGCTATGGTCATTTCTACGTTCCGGGCAACCTAGGCTTCACCCTAGGGTGTTGTTCCACCAGATCGAATAGTTAGGGCCTAAGAAGTGAACGCCAGAAGCATAAAATACAATATAAATACGACAGTTTTTCCATCGTATAAACCGAATAATTGCAACCAGTATGACACTTATGGTCATTTCTACGTTCCGGGCAACCTAGGCTTCACTGTATGGCGTTCTTCCACCACATCGAATTGCTACGGCCTCAGAAGTCAACGCCTGAAGTATAAACTACAATAAAAATACAACAGTCTTTCCATTCTATAACAGGAATAATTGCAACCGGTGTGAAAGTGATGGTCATTTCTACGTTCGAGGCAACCTAGGCTTCACTCTCGGGCGTTGTTCCACAAGATCGAATAGTTAGGGCCTAAGAAGTCAACGCCAGAAGAATAAAATACAATATAAGTACAAAAGTTTTTCCATCGTATAAAATGAATAATTGCAAACATCGTGAAAGTAATGGTTATTTCTACGTTCCCGGCAACCTAGGCGTCACTCTAGGGCGTTGCTCCACCACATCTAATAGCTACGGCCTTAGTAGTCAGCCCCAGATGAATAAAATACAATAAAGATGCCACAGCTTTTCCATCGTATAAAACGAATAATTGCAACCAGTGTGAAAGTTATGGTCATTTCTACGTTCCGGGCAACCTAGGCTTCACTCTATGGCGTTGCTCCAGCAGATCGAATAGTTAGGGCCTTAGAAGTCAGCGCCCGAAGCTTAAAATACAAAATAAATAAAACAGTTTTTCCATCGTATAAAACGAAAAATTGCTACCAGTGTGAAAGTTATGGTCATTTCTACGTTCCGCGCAATCTGGGCTTTACCCTAGGGCGTTGTTCCACCAGATGGAATAGTTAGGGCCTAAGAAGTCAACGCCAGAAGCATAAAAAACGTTATAAATGCAACAGCTTTTCCATCGTATAAAAGGAATAATTGCAACCAGTGTGGAAGTTATGGTCATTTCTACGTTCCGTGCAACCAAGACTTCGCTCTAGGGCGGTGCTCCACCAAATCGAATAGCTAGGGCCTTAGAAGTCAACGCCAGAAGCATAAAATACAATAAAGATGCAAAAGTTTTTCCATCGTGTAACAGGAATAACTGCAAACAGTATGAAAGTACTGGACAATACTACGTTCCGGGTAACCTAGGTTTCACTCTGGGGCGTTGCTCCACCAGATCGAATAGCTAGGGACTTAGAATTGAACGCCATAAGAATAAAATACAATATAAATACAACAGATTTTCCACCATATAAAACGAATGATAGCAACCAGTATGAAACTTATGGTCATTTCTACTTTCCGAGCAACCTAGGCTTCACCCTAGGGCTTTGCTCCAACAGATTGAATAGTTAGGGCCTTAGAAGTCAACGCCCGAAGCATAAAATACAAAATAAATAGAACGGTTTTTCCATTGTATAAAACGAATAATTGCTACGAGTGTAAAAGCTATGGTCATTTCTACGTTCCGGGCAACCTAGGCTTCACCCTAGGGCGTTGTTCCACCAGATCGAATAGTTAGGGCCTAAGAAGTGAACGCCAGAAGCATAAAATGCAATAAAAATACAACAGCTTTTCCATCGTATAGCAGGAATAATTTGCAACCAGTGTGAAAGTTATGGTCATTTCTACGTTCCGGGCAACCTAGGCTTCACTGTATGGCGTTCTTCCACCACATCGGATAGCTACGGCCTCAGAAGTCAACGCCTGATGTATAAAATACAATAAAAATACAACAGTCTTTCCATCCTATAACATGAATAATTGCAACCCGTGTGAAAGGTATGGTCATTTCAACGTTCCAGGCAACCTAGGCTTCACTCTAGGGCGTTGCCCCACCAGATCAAACAGTTAGGGCCTTAGAAGTCAACGCCCGAAGCATTAAATACAAAATAAATAGAACAGTTTTTCCATTGTATAAAACGAATAATTGCTACCAGTGTAAAAGTTATGGTCATTTCTACGTTCCGGGCAACCTTGGCTTCACAGTCGGGCGTTGCTCCACCAGATCGAAACGTTAGGGCCTAAGAAATCAACGCCCGAAGCATAAAATACGTAATAAATACAACAGCATTTCCATCGTATTAAATGAATAATTGCAAACAGTGTGAAAGTAGTGGTCATTTCTACGTTCCGGGCAACCTAGGCTTCACTGTGTGGCGTTCTTCCACCACATCGAATAGCTACGACCTCAGATGTCAACGCCTGAAGTATAAAATACAATAAAAATAAAACAGTCTTTCCATCCTATAACAGGAATAATTGCAACCTGTGTGAAAGTGATGGTCATTTCTACGTTCCAGGCAACCTAGGCTTCACTCTAGGGCGTTGCTCCACCAGATCAAACAGTTGGGGCCTTAGAAGTCAACGCCCGAAGCATTAAATACAAAATAAATAGAACAGTTCTTCCATTGTATAAAACGAATAATTGCTGCCAGTGTAAAAGTTATGGTCATTTCGACGTTCTGGGCAAACTAGGCTTCACCCTAGGCCGTTGTTCCTCCAGATCGAATTGTTAGGGCCTAAGTAGTGAACGCCAGAAGCATAAAATACAATATAAATACAACAGATTTTCCATCATATAAAACGAATAACAGCAACCAGTGTGTAAGTTATGGTCATTTCTACGTTCCGGGCAACCTAGGCTTCACTCTAGGGCGTTGCTCCACCAGATCAAACAGTTAGGGTCTTAGAAGTCAACGCCCGAAGCATTAAGTACAAAATAAATAGAACAGTTTTTCCATTGTATAAAACGAATAATTGCTACCAGTGTAAAAGTTATGGTCATTTCTACGTTCCGGGAAACCTACGCTTCACCCTAGGCCGCTGTTCCACCAGATCGAATAGTTAGGGCCTTAGAAGTCAACGCCCGAAGCATAAAATACAAAATAAATAAAACAGTTTTTCCATCGTATAAAACGAAAAATTGCAAGCAGTGTGAAAGATATGGACATTTCTACGATCAGGGGCTACCTACGCTTCACTCTATGGCGTTCTCCCACCACATCGAATAGCAGCGGCCTCAGAAGTCAACGCCAGAAGCTTAAATACAATATAAATATAACAGTTTTTCCATCGTATAAAACGAATAATAGCAACCAGTGTGTAAGTTATGGTCATTTCTACGTTCCGGGCAATCTAGGCTTCACTCTAGGGCGTTGCTCCACCAGATCAAGCAGTTAGGGCCTTAGAAGTCAACGCACGAAGCATAAAATACAAAATAAATGGAACGGTTTTTCCATTGTATAAAACGAATAATTGCTACCATTGTAAAAGTTATGGTCATTTCTACGTTCCGGGCAACCTAGGCTTCACCCTAGGGCGTTGCTCCACTAGATCGAATAGCTAGGGCCTTAGAAGTCAACGCACGAAGCATAAAATGCGATATAAATACAACAGCTTTTCCATCGTATTAAATGAATAATTGCAAACAGTGTGAAAGTAGTGGTCATTTCTGCGTTCCGAGAAACCTAGGCTTCACTCTAGGGCGGTGCTCTACCATATCGAATAGCCACGGCCTTAGAAGCCTACGCCTGAAGCATAAAATACAATAAAAATACAAAGGTGTTTTCATCGTATAACAGGAATAATTGCAACAAGCGTGAAAGTAATGATCATTTCGGCGTTTCGGGCATCCTAGACTTAACTCTGAGGCATTGCTCCACCAGATCGAATAGTTAGGACCTAAGAAGTCAACGCCAGAAGCATAAAATACAATACAAATACAACAGTTTTTCCATTGTATAAAACGTACAATTGCTACCAGTGTAAAAGTTATGGTCATTTCTACGTTCCGGGCAACCTAGGCTTCACCCTAGGGCGTTGTTCCACCAGATCGAATAGTTAGGGCCTAAGAAGTGAACGCCAGAAGCATAAAATGCAATAAAAATACAACAGGTTTTCCATCGTATAACAGGATTAATTGCAACCAGTTTGAAAGTGATGGTCATTTCTAGGTTCCGGGCAACATAGGCTTCACCCTAGGGCGTTGCCCCACCAGACCAAACAGTTAGGGCCTTAGAAGTCAACGCCCGAAGCATAAAATACGATATAAATACAACAGCTTTTCCATCGTATTAAATGAATAATTGCAAACAGTGTGAAAGTAGTGGTCATTTCTGCGTTCCGAGAAACCTAGGCTTCACTCTAGGGCGGTGCTCTACCATATCGAATAGCCACGGCCTTAGAAGCCTACGCCTGAAGCATAAAATACAATAAAAATACAACAGTCTTTTCATCGTATAACAGGAATAATTGCAACATGCGTGAAAGTAATGATCATTTCGGCGTTTTGGGCATCCTAGACTTAACTCTGAGACATTGCTCCACCAGATCGAATAGTTACGGCCTAAGGAGTCAACGCCAGAAGCATAAAATACAATATAAATGCAACAGCTTTGCCACCGTATAAAATCAATAATTGCAAACAGTGTGAAAGATATGGACATTTCTACGTTCCGGGCAACCTAGGCTTCACTCTATGGCGTTCTTCCACCACACCGAATAGCTACGGCCTCAGAAGTCAACGCCTGAAGCATAAAATACTATATCAATATAACAGTTTTTCCATCATATAAAACGAATAATTGCAACCAGTGTGAAAGCTATGGTCATTTCTACATTCCGAGCAACCTAGGCTTCACTCTAGGGCGTTGCTCCAACAGATTGAATAGTCAGGGCCTTAGAAGTCAACGCCAGAAGCATAAAATACGATATAAATACAACAGCTTTTGCATCGTATAAAAGGAATAATTGCAGACAGTGTGAAAGTAATTGTCATTTCTACGTTCCGGGCAATCTAGGCTTCACTCTAGGGCGTTGCTCCACCAGATCAAACATCTAGGGCCTTAGAAGTCAACGCACGAAGCATAAAATACAAAATAAATAGAACAGCTTTTCCATTGTATAAAACGAATAATTGCTACCAGTGTAAACGTTATGGTCATTTCTACTTTCCGAGCAACCTAGGCTTCACTCTAGGGCGTCGCTCCACCAGATCGAATAGTTAGGTCCTTAGAAGTCAACGCCAGAAGCATAAAATACGATATAAATACAACAGCTTTTGCATCGTATAAAAGGAATAATTGCAAACAGTGTGAAAGTAATTGTCATTTCTACGTTCCGGGCAATCTATGCTTCACTCTAGGGCGTTGCTCCACCAGATCAAACAGTTAGGGCCTTAGAAGTCAACGCACGAAGCATAAAATACAAAATAAATGGAACGGTTTTTCCATTGTATAAAACGAATAATTGCTACCAGTGTAAAAGTTATGGTCATTTCTACGTTCCGGGCAACCTAGGCTTCACCCTAGGGCGTTGTTCCACCAGGTCGAATAGTCAGGGCCTAAGAAGTGAACGCCAGAAGCGTAAAATACGATATAAATACAACAGCTTTTCCATCGTATAAAAGGAATAATCGCAAACAGTGTGAAAGTAATGGTCATTTCTACGTTCCGGGCAACCTAGGCTTCACCCTAGGGCGTTGCTCCACCAGATCAAACAGTTAGGGCCTTAGAAGTCAACGCCCGAAGCATAAAATTCAAAATAAATAGAACAGCTTTTCCATTGTATAAAACGAATACTTGCTACTAGTGTAGAAGTTATGGTCATTTCTACGTTCCGGGCAACCTAGGCTTCACCCTGGGGCGTTGTTCCACCAGATCGAGTAGTTAGGGCCTAAAAAGTGAACGCCAGAAGCATAAAATACAATATAAATACAACAGCTTTTCCATCGTAAAAAACGAATAATTGCAACCAGTGTGAAAGTTATGGTTATTTCTACATTCCGAGCAACCTAGGCTTCACCCTAGGGCGTTGCTCCACTAGATCGAATAGCTAGGGCCTTAGAAGTCAACGCACGAAGCATAAAATGCGATATAAATACAACAGCTTTTCCATCGTATTAAATGAATAATTGCAAACAGTGTGAAAGTAGTGGTCATTTCTGCGTTCCGAGAAACCTAGGCTTCACTCTAGGGCGGTGCTCTACCATATCGAATAGCCACGGCCTTAGAAGCCTACGCCTGAAGCATAAAATACAATAAAAATACAACAGTCTTTTCATCGTATAACAGGAATAATTGCAACATGCGTGAAAGTAATGATCATTTCGGCGTTTTGGGCATCCTAGACTTAACTCTGAGGTATTGCTCCACCAGATCGAATAGTTACGGCCTAAGGAGTCAACGCCAGAAGCATAAAATGCAATATAAATGCAACAGCTTTGCCACCGTATAAAATGAATAATTGCAAACAGTGTGAAAGATATGGACATTTCTACGTTCCGGGCAACCTAGGCTTCACTCTATGGCGTTCTTCCACCACACCGAATAGCTACGGCCTCAGAAGTCAACGCCTGAAGCATAAAATACTATATCAATATAACAGTTTTTCCATCGTATAAAACGAATAATAGCAACCAGTGTGAACGTTATGGTCATTTCTACGTTCCGGGCAACCTAGGCTTCACTCTATGGCGTTGGTCCACCAGACCAAACAGTTAGGGCCTAAGAAGTGAACGCCAGAAGCATAAAATACAATATAAATACAACAGTTTTTCCATCATATAAAACGAATAATTGCAACCAGTGTGAAAGCTATGGTCATTTCTACATTCCGAGCAACCTAGGCTTCACTCTAGGGCGTTGCTCCAACAGATTGAATAGTCAGGGCCTTAGAAGTCAACGCCAGAAGCATAAAATACGATATAAATACAACAGCTTTTGCATCGTATAAAAGGAATACTTGCAGACAGTGTGAAAGTAATTGTCATTTCTACGTTCCGGGCAATCTATGCTTCACTCTAGGGCGTTGCTCCACCAGATCAAACAGTTAGGGCCTTAGAAGTCAACGCACGAAGCATAAAATACAAAATAAATGGAACGGTTTTTCCACTGTATAAAACGAATAATTGCTACCAGTGTAAAAGTTATGGTCATTTCTACGTTCCGGGCAACCTAGGCTTCACCCTAGGGCGTTGTTCCACCAGGTCGAATAGTCAGGGCCTAAGAAGTGAACGCCAGAAGCATAAAATACGATATAAATACAACAGCTTTTCCATCGTATAAAAGGAATAATCGCAAACAGTGTGAAAGTAATGGTCATTTCTACGTTCCGGGCAACCTAGGCTTCACCCTAGGGCGTTGCTCCACCAGATCAAACAGTTAGGGCCTTAGAAGTCAACGCCCGAAGCATAAAATACAAAATAAATAGAACAGTTTTTCCATTGTATAAAACGAATAATTGCTACCAGTGTAAAAGTTATGGTCATTTCTACATTCCGGGAAACCTAGGCTTCACCCTAGGGCGTTGTTCCACCAGGTCGAATAGTCAGGGCCTAAGAAGTGAACGCCAGAAGCATAAAATACGATATAAATACAACAGCTTTTCCATCGTATAAAAGGAATAATCGCAAACAGTGTGAAAGTAATGGTCATTTCTACGTTCCGAGCAACCTAGGCTTCACTCTAGGGCGGTTCTCCACCATATCCAATAGCTACGGCCTTAGAAGCCTACGCCTGAAGCATAAAATACAATAAAAATACAAAGGTCTTTTCATCGTATAACAGGAATAATTGCAACAAGCGTGAAAGTAATGATCATTTCGGCGTTTCGGGCATCCTAGACTTAACTCTGAGGCATTGCTCCACCAGATCGAATAGTTAGGACCTAAGAAGTCAACGCCAGAAGCATAAAATACAATACAAATACAACAGTTTTTCCATTGTATAAAACGTACAATTGCTACCAGTGTAAAAGTTATGGTCATTTCTACGTTCCGGGCAACCTAGGCTTCACCCTAGGGCGTTGTTCCACCAGATCGAATAGTTACGGCCTAAGGAGTCAACGCCAGAAGCATAAAATACAATATAAATGCAACAGCTTTGCCACCGTATAAAATGAATAATTGCAAACAGTGTGAAAGATATGGACATTTCTACGTTCCGGGCAACCTAGGCTTCACTCTATGGCGTTCTTCCACCACACCGAATAGCTACGGCCTCAGAAGTCAACGCCTGAAGCATAAAATACTATATCAATATAACAGTTTTTCCATCGTATAAAACGAATAATAGCAACCAGTGTGAAAGTTATGGTCATTTCTACGTTCCGGGCAACCTAGGCTTCACTCTATGGCGTTGGTCCACCAGACCAAACAGTTAGGGCCTAAGAAGTGAACGCCAGAAGCATAAAATACAATATAAATACAACAGTTTTTCCATCATATAAAACGAATAATTGCAACCAGTGTGAAAGCTATGGTCATTTCTACATTCCGAGCAACCTAGGCTTCACTCTAGGGCGTTGCTCCAACAGATTGAATAGTCAGGGCCTTAGAAGTCAACGCCAGAAGCATAAAATACGATATAAATACAACAGCTTTTGCATCGTATAAAAGGAATAATTGCAGACAGTGTGAAAGTAATTGTCATTTCTACGTTCCGGGCAATCTAGGCTTCACTCTAGGGCGTTGCTCCACCAGATCAAACATCTAGGGCCTTAGAAGTCAACGCACGAAGCATAAAATACAAAATAAATAGAACAGCTTTTCCATTGTATAAAACGAATAATTGCTACCAGTGTAAACGTTATGGTCATTTCTACTTTCCGAGCAACCTAGGCTTCACTCTAGGGCGTCGCTCCACCAGATCGAATAGTTAGGTCCTTAGAAGTCAACGCCAGAAGCATAAAATACGATATAAATACAACAGCTTTTGCATCGTATAAAAGGAATAATTGCAAACAGTGTGAAAGTAATTGTCATTTCTACGTTCCGGGCAATCTATGCTTCACTCTAGGGCGTTGCTCCACCAGATCAAACAGTTAGGGCCTTAGAAGTCAACGCACGAAGCATAAAATACAAAATAAATGGAACGGTTTTTCCATTGTATAAAACGAATAATTGCTACCAGTGTAAAAGTTATGGTCATTTCTACGTTCCGGGCAACCTAGGCTTCACCCTAGGGCGTTGTTCCACCAGGTCGAATAGTCAGGGCCTAAGAAGTGAACGCCAGAAGCGTAAAATACGATATAAATACAACAGCTTTTCCATCGTATAAAAGGAATAATCGCAAACAGTGTGAAAGTAATGGTCATTTCTACGTTCCGGGCAACCTAGGCTTCACCCTAGGGCGTTGCTCCACCAGATCAAACAGTTAGGGCCTTAGAAGTCAACGCCCGAAGCATAAAACTCAAAATAAATAGAACAGTTTTTCCATTGTATAAAACGAATAATTGCTACTAGTGTAGAAGTTATGGTCATTTCTACGTTCCGGGCAACCTAGGCTTCACCCTGGGGCGTTGTTCCACCAGATCGAGTAGTTAGGGCCTAAAAAGTGAACGCCAGAAGCATAAAATACAATATAAATACAACAGCTTTTCCATCGTAAAAAACGAATAATTGCAACCAGTGTGAAAGTTATGGTTATTTCTACATTCCGAGCAACCTAGGCTTCACTCTAGGGCGTTGCTCCACCAGATCGAATAGTTAGGTCCTTAGAAGTCAACGCCGGAAGCATAAAATACGATATAAATACAACAGCTTTTGCATCGTATAAAAGGTATAATTGCAAACAGTGTGAAAGTAATTGTCATTTCTACGTTCCGGGCAATCTAGGCTTCACTCTAGGGCGTTGCAACACCAGATCAAACAGTTAGGGCCTTAGAAGCCAACGCACGAAGCATAAAATACATAATAAATAGAACAGTTTTTCCATTGTATAAAACGAATAATTGCTACCAGTGTAAAAGTTATGGTCATTTCTACGTTCCGGGCAACCTAGGCTTCACCCTAGGGCGTTGTTCCACCAGATCGAATAGTCAGGGCCTAAGAAGTGAACGCCAGAAGCATAAAATGCAATAAAAATGCAACAGTCTTTCCATCCTGTTATAAACAGGAATAATTGCAACCCGTGTGAAAGTGATGGTCATTTGTACGTTCCAGGGAACCTAAGCTTCACTCTAGGGCGTTGCTCCACCAGATCGAATTGTTAGGGCCAAAGAAGTCAACGCCCGAAGCATAAAATACGATATAAATACAACAGCTTTTCCATCGTATAAAAGGAATAATTGCAACCAGTGTGAAAGCTATGGTCATTTCTACGTTCCGGGCAACCTAGGCTTCCCTCTAGGGCGTTGCTCCACTAGATCGAATAGCTAGGGCCTTAGAAGTCAACGCCTGAAGCATAAAATACGATATAAATACAACAGCTTTTCCATCGTATTAAATGAATAATTGCAAACAGTGTGAAAGTAGTGGTCATTTCTGCGTTCCGAGAAACCTAGGCTTCACTCTAGGGCGGTGCTCTTCCATATCGAATAGCCACGGCCTTAGAAGCCTACGCCTGAAGCATAAAATACAATAAAAATACAACAGTCTTTTTATCGTATAACAGGAATAATTGCAACATGCGTGAAAGTAATGATCATTTCGGCGTTTTGGGCATCCTAGACTTAACTCTGAGGCATTGCTCCACCAGATCGAATAGTTACGGCCTAAGGAGTCAACGCCAGAAGCATAAAATACAATATAAATGCAACAGCTTTGCCACCGTATAAAATGAATAATTGCAAACAGTGTGAAAGATATGGACATTTCTACGTTCCGGGCAACCTAGGCTTCACTCTATGGCGTTCTTCCACCACATCGAATAGCTACGGCCTCAGATGTCAACGACTGAAGCATAAAACACAATATCAATATAACAGTTTTTCCATCGTATAAAACGAATAATAGCAACCAGTGTGAAAGTTATGGTCATTTCTACGTTCCGGGCAACCTAGGCTTCACTCTAGGGCGTTGCTCCACCAGATCAAACAGTTAGGGCGATAGAAGTCAACGCCTGAAGCATAAAATACAAAATAAATAGAACAGTTTTTCCATGGTATAGAACGAATAATTGCTACCAGTGTAAAAGTTATGGTCATTTCTACGTTCCGGGGAACCTAGGCTTCACCCTAGGGCATTGTTCCATCAGATCGCATAGTTAGGCCCTAAGAAGTGAACGCCAGAAGCATAAAATACAATATAAATACAACAGTTTTTCCATCCTAGTAAACGAATAATAGCAACCAGTGTGAAAGTTATGGTCATTTCTATATTCCGAGCAACCTAGGCTTCACTCTAGGGCGTTGCTCCACCAGATCGAATAGTTAGGTCCTAAGAAGTCAACGCCAGAAGCATAAAATACGATATAAATGCAACAGATTTCCATGGTATAAAAGGAATAATTGCAAACAGTGTGAAAGTAATGGTCATTTCTACGTTCCGCGCAACCTAGGCATCACTCTACGGCGTTGTTCCACCAGATCGAATAGTTAGGGCCTAAGAAGTCAACACCAGAAGAATAAAATACAAAATAAATACAACAGCCTTTACACCGTATAAAACGAATAATTGCAACCTATGAGAAGGTTATGGTCATATCTACGTTCCGGGCAACCTAGGCTTCACTGTAGGGCGTTGCTCTACCAGATCGAAGTGTTAGGGCCTAAGACGTCAACGCCCGAAGCATAAAAGACGATATAAATACAACAGTTTTTCCATCGTATAAAACGAATAATTGCTACCAGTGTAAAAGTTATGGTCATTTCTACGTTCCGGGCAACCTAGGCTTCACCCCAGGGCGTTGTTCCACCAGATCGAATAGTTAGGGCCTAAGAAGTGAAAGCCAGAAGCATAAAATACAATATAAATACAACAGTTTTTCCATCGTATAAAACGAATAATTGCAACCAGTGTGAAAGTTATGGTCATTTCTACATTCCGAGCAACCTAGGCTTCACTCTAGGGCGTTGCTCCACCAGATCGAATTGTTAGGGCCAAAGAAGTCAACGCCCGAAGCATAAAATACAAAATAAATGGAACGGTTTTTCCATTGTATAAAACGACTAATTGCTACCAGTGTAAAAGTTATGGTCATTTCTACGTTCCGGGCAACCTAGGCTTCACCCTAGGGCGTTGTTCCACCAGGTCGAATGGTCAGGGCCTAAGAAGTGAACGCCAGAAGCATAAAATGCAATAAAAATGCAACAGTCTTTCCATCCTATAACAGGAATAATTGCAACCCGTGTGAAAGTGATGGTCATTTGTACGTTCCAGGGAACCTATGCTTCACTCTAGGGCGTTGCTCCACCAGATCGAATTGTTAGGGCCAAAGAAGTCAACGCCCGAAGCATAAAATACAAAATAAATGGAACAGTTTTTCCATCGTATAAAACGAATAATTGCAACCAGTTTGAAAGTGATGGTCATTTCTACGTTCCGGGCAACCTAGGCTTCACTCTAGGGCGTTGCTCCACTAGATCGAATAGCTAGGGCCTTCGAAGTCAACGCCAGGAGCATAAAATACGATATAAATACAACAGCTTTTCCATCGTATAAAAGGAATAATTGCAAACAGTGTGAAAGTAATGGTCATTTCTGCGTTCCGGGCAACCTAGGCTTCACTCTAGGGCGTTGCTCCACCAGATCAAACAGTTAGGGCCTTAGAAGTCAACGCCCGAAGCATAAAATACAAAATAAATAGAACAGTTTTTCCATTGTATAAAACGGATAATTGCTACCAGTGTAAAAGTTATGATCATTTCTACGTTCCGGGCAACCTAGACTTCACCCTAGGGCGTTGTTCCACCAGATCGAATAGTTTGGGCCTAAGAAGTGAACGCCAGAAGCATAAAATACAATATAAATACAACAGATTATCCATCGTATAAAAGGAATAACTGCAAACAGTGTGAAAGTAATGGTCATTTCTACGTTCCGGGCAACCTAGGCTTCACTCTAGGGCGTTGCTCCACCAGATCAAACAGTTAGGGCCTTAGAAGTCAACGCCCGAAGCATAAAATACAAAATAAATAGAACAGTTTTTCCATTGTATAAAACGGATAATTGCTACCAGTGTAAAAGTTATGATCATTTCTACGTTCCGGGCAACCTAGACTTCACCCTAGGGCGTTGTTCCACCAGATCGAATAGTTAGGGCCTAAGAAGTGAACGCCAGAAGCATAAAATACAATATAAATACAACAGATTTTCCATCGTATAAAAGGAATAACTGCAAACAGTGTGAAAGTAATGGTCATTTCTACGTTCCGGGCAACCTAGGCTTCACTCTAGGGCGTTGCTCCACCAAATCAAACAGTTAGGGCGTTAGAAGTCAACGCCTGAAGCATAAAATACAAAATAAATAGAACAGTTTTTCCATGGTATAAAACGAATAATTGCTACCAGTGTAAAAGTTATGGTCATTTCTACGTTCCGGGCAACCTAGGCTTCACCCCAGGGCGTTGTTCCACCAGATCGAATAGTTAGGGCCTAAGAAGTGAAGGCCAGAAGCATAAAATACAATATAAATACAACAGTTTTTCCATCGTATAAAACGAATAATTGCAACCAGTGTGAAAGTTATGGTCATTTCTACATTCCGAGCAACCTAGGCTTCACTCTAGGGCGTTACTCCAACAGATTGAATAGTTTGGGCCTTAGAAGTCAACGCCAGAAGCATAAAATACAATAAAGATGCAACACCTTTTCCATCATATAAAACGAATAATTTCAACCAGTGTGAATGTTATGGTCATTTCTACGCTCCGGGCAACCTAGGCTTCACCCTAGGGCGTTGTCCACCAGATCGAATAGTCAGGGCCTAGGAAGTGAACGCCAGAAGCATTAAATACAATATAAGTAAAACAGTTTTTCCATCGTATAAAACGAATAATTGCTACCAGTGTAAAAGTTATGGTCATTTCTACGTTCCGGGCAACCTAGGCTTCACTCTAGGGCGTTGCTTCACCAGATCAAACAGTTAGGGCCTTAGAAGTCAACGCCCGAAGCATAAAATACAAAATAAATAGAACAGTTTTTCCATTGTATAAAACGAATAATTGCTACCAGTGTAAAAGTTATGGCCATTTCTACGTTCCGGGCAACCTAGGCTTCACCCTAGGGCGTTGTTCCACAAGATCGAATAGTTAGGGCCTAAGAAGTCAACGCCAGAAGAATAAAATACAATATAAGTACAAAAGTTTTTCCATCGTATAAAATGAATAATTGCAAACATCGTGAAAGTAATGGTCATTTCTACGTTCCCGGCAACCTAGGCGTCACTCTAGGGCGTTGCTCCACCACATCTAATAGCTACGGCCTTAGTAGTCAGCCCCAGATGAATAAAATACAATAAAGATGCCACAGCTTTTCCATCGTATAAAACGAATAATTGCAACCAGTGTGAAAGTTATGGTCATTTCTACGTTCCGGGCAACCTAGGCTTCACTCTATGGCGTTGCTCCAGCAGATCGAATAGTTAGGGCCTTAGAAGTCAGCGCCCGAAGCTTAAAATACAAAATAAATAAAACAGTTTTTCCATCGTATAAAACGAAAAATTGCTACCAGTGTGAAAGTTATGGTCATTTCTACGTTCCGCGCAATCTGGGCTTTACCCTAGGGCGTTGTTCCACCAGATGGAATAGTTAGGGCCTAAGAAGTCAACGCCAGAAGCATAAAATACAATAAAGATGCAAAAGTTTTTCCATCGTATAAAATGAATAATTGCAAACATCGTGAAAGTAATGGTCATTTCTACGTTCCCGGCAACCTAGGCGTCACTCTAGGGCGTTGCTCCACCACATCTAATAGCTACGGCCTTAGTAGTCAGCCCCAGATGAATAAAATACAATATAAATACAACAGATTTTCCACCATATAAAACGAATGATAGCAACCAGTATGAAACTTATGGTCATTTCTACTTTCCGAGCAACCTAGGCTTCACCCTAGGGCTTTGCTCCAACAGATTGAATAGTTAGGGCCTTAGAAGTCAACGCCCGAAGCATAAAATACAAAATAAATAGAACGGTTTTTCCATTGTATAAAACGAATAATTGCTACGAGTGTAAAAGCTATGGTCATTTCTACGTTCCGGGCAACCTAGGCTTCACCCTAGGGCGTTGTTCCACCAGATCGAATAGTTAGGGCCTAAGAAGTGAACGCCAGAAGCATAAAATGCAATAAAAATACAACAGCTTTTCCATCGTATAGCAGGAATAATTTGCAACCAGTGTGAAAGTTATGGTCATTTCTACGTTCCGGGCAACCTAGGCTTCACTGTATGGCGTTCTTCCACCACATCGGATAGCTACGGCCTCAGAAGTCAACGCCTGATGTATAAAATACAATAAAAATACAACAGTCTTTCCATCCTATAACAGGAATAATTGCAACCTGTGTGAAAGTGATGGTCATTTCTACGTTCCAGGCAACCTAGGCTTCACTCTAGGGCGTTGCTCCACCAGATCAAACAGTTGGGGCCTTAGAAGTCAACGCCCGAAGCATTAAATACAAAATAAATAGAACAGTTCTTCCATTGTATAAAACGAATAATTGCTGCCAGTGTAAAAGTTATGGTCATTTCGACGTTCTGGGCAAACTAGGCTTCACCCTAGGCCGTTGTTCCTCCAGATCGAATTGTTAGGGCCTAAGTAGTGAACGCCAGAAGCATAAAATACAATATAAATACAACAGATTTTCCATCATATAAAACGAATAATAGCAACCAGTGTGTAAGTTATGGTCATTTCTACGTTCCGGGCAACCTAGGCTTCACTCTAGGGCGTTGCTCCACCAGATCAAACAGTTAGGGTCTTAGAAGTCAACGCCCGAAGCATTAAGTACAAAATAAATAGAACAGTTTTTCCATTGTATAAAACGAATAATTGCTACCAGTGTAAAAGTTATGGTCATTTCTACGTTCCGGGAAACCTAGGCTTCACCCTAGGCCGCTGTTCCACCAGATCGAATAGTTAGGGCCTTAGAAGTCAACGCCCGAAGCATAAAATACAAAATAAATAAAACAGTTTTTCCATCGTATAAAACGAAAAATTGCAAGCAGTGTGAAAGATATGGACATTTCTACGATCAGGGGCTACCTAGGCTTCACTCTATGGCGTTCTCCCACCACATCGAATAGCAGCGGCCTCAGAAGTCAACGCCAGAAGCTTAAATACAATATAAATATAACAGTTTTTCCATCGTATAAAACGAATAATAGCAACCAGTGTGTAAGTTATGGTCATTTCTACGTTCCGGGCAATCTAGGCTTCACTCTAGGGCGTTGCTCCACCAGATCAAGCAGTTAGGGCCTTAGAAGTCAACGCACGAAGCATAAAATACAAAATAAATGGAACGGTTTTTCCATTGTATGAAACGAATAATTGCTACCAGTGTAAAAGTTATGGTCATTTTTACGTTCCGGGCAACCTAGGCTTCACTCTAGGGCGTTGCTCCACTAGATCGAATAGCTAGGGCCTTAGAAGTCAACGCACGAAGCATTAAATACGATATAAATACAACAGCTTTTCCATCGTATTAAATGAATAATTGCAAACAGTGTGAAAGTAGTGGTCATTTCTGCGTTCCGAGAAACCTAGGCTTCACTCTAGGGCGGTGCTCTACCATATCGAATAGCCACGGCCTTAGAAGCCTACGCCTGAAGCATAAAATACAATAAAAATACAACAGTCTTTTCATCGTATAACAGGAATAATTGCAACATGCGTGAAAGTAATGATCATTTCGGCGTTTTGGGCATCCTAGACTTAACTCTGAGGTATTGCTCCACCAGATCGAATAGTTACGGCCTAAGGAGTCAACGCCAGAAGCATAAAATACAATATAAATGCAACAGCTTTGCCACCGTATAAAATGAATAATTGCAAACAGTGTGAAAGATATGGACATTTCTACGTTCCGGGCAACCTAGGCTTCACTCTATGGCGTTCTTCCACCACACCGAATAGCTACGGCCTCAGAAGTCAACGCCTGAAGCATAAAATACTATATCAATATAACAGTTTTTCCATCGTATAAAACGAATAATAGCAACCAGTGTGAAAGTTATGGTCATTTCTACGTTCCGGGCAACCTAGGCTTCACTCTATGGCGTTGGTCCACCAGACCAAACAGTTAGGGCCTAAGAAGTGAACGCCAGAAGCATAAAATACAATATAAATACAACAGTTTTTCCATCATATAAAACGAATAATTGCAACCAGTGTGAAAGCTATGGTCATTTCTACATTCCGAGCAACCTAGGCTTCACTCTAGGGCGTTGCTCCAACAGATTGAATAGTCAGGGCCTTAGAAGTCAACGCCAGAAGCATAAAATACGATATAAATACAACAGCTTTTGCATCGTATAAAAGGAATAATTGCAGACAGTGTGAAAGTAATTGTCATTTCTACGTTCCGGGCAATCTAGGCTTCACTCTAGGGCGTTGCTCCACCAGATCAAACATCTAGGGCCTTAGAAGTCAACGCACGAAGCATAAAATACAAAATAAATAGAACAGCTTTTCCATTGTATAAAACGAATAATTGCTACCAGTGTAAACGTTATGGTCATTTCTACTTTCCGAGCAACCTAGGCTTCACTCTAGGGCGTCGCTCCACCAGATCGAATAGTTAGGTCCTTAGAAGTCAACGCCAGAAGCATAAAATACGATATAAATACAACAGCTTTTGCATCGTATAAAAGGAATAATTGCAAACAGTGTGAAAGTAATTGTCATTTCTACGTTCCGGGCAATCTATGCTTCACTCTAGGGCGTTGCTCCACCACATCAAACAGTTAGGGCCTTAGAAGTCAACGCCTGAAGCATAAAATACAAAACAAATAGAACAGTTTTTCCATGGTATAGAACGAATAATTGCTACCAGTGTAAAAGTTATGGTCATTTCTACGTTCCGGGGAACCTAGGCTTCACCCTAGGGCATTGTTCCATCAGATCGCATAGTTAGGCCCTAAGAAGTGAACGCCAGAAGCATAAAATACAATATAAATACAACAGTTTTTCCATCCTAGTAAACGAATAATAGCAACCAGTGTGAAAGTTATGGTCATTTCTATATTCCGAGCAACCTAGGCTTCACTCTAGGGCGTTGCTCCACCAGATCGAATAGTTAGGTCCTAAGAAGTCAACGCCAGAAGCATAAAATACGATATAAATGCAACAGATTTCCATGGTATAAAAGGAATAATTGCAAACAGTGTGAAAGTAATGGTCATTTCTACGTTCCGGGCAACCTAGGCATCACTCTACGGCGTTGTTCCACCAGATCGAATAGTTAGGGCCTAAGAAGTCAACACCAGAAGAATAAAATACAAAATAAATACAACAGCCTTTACACCGTATAAAACGAATAATTGCAACCTGTGAGAAGGTTATGGTCATATCTACGTTCCGGGCAACCTAGGCTTCACTGTAGGGCGTTGCTCTACCAGATCGAAGTGTTAGGGCCTAAGACGCCAACGCCCGAAGCATAAAAGACGATATAAATACAACAGTTTTTCCATCGTATAAAACGAATAATTGCTACCAGTGTAAAAGTTATGGTCATTTCTACGTTCCGGGCAACCTAGGCTTCACCCCAGGGCGTTGTTCCACCAGATCGAATAGTTAGGGCCTAAGAAGTGAAAGCCAGAAGCATAAAATACAATATAAATACAACAGTTTTTCCATCGTATAAAACGAATAATTGCAACCAGTGTGAAAGTTATGGTCATTTCTACATTCCGAGCAACCTAGGCTTCACTCTAGGGCGTTGCTCCAACAGATTGAATAGTTTGGGCCTTAGAAGTCAACGCCAGAAGCATAAAATACAATAAAGATGCAACACCTTTTCCATCATATAAAACGAATAATTTCAACCGGTGTGAATGTTATGGTCATTTCTACGCTCCGGGCAACCTAGGCTTCACCCTAGGGCGTTGTACACCAGATCGAATAGTCAGGGCCTAGGAAGTGAACGCCAGAAGCATTAAATACAATAGAAGTAAAACAGTTTTTCCATCGTATAAAACGAATAATTGCTACCAGTGTAAAAGTTATGGTCATTTCTACGTTCCGGGCAACCTAGGCTTCACTCTAGGGCGTTGCTTCACCAGATCAAACAGTTAGGGCCTTAGAAGTCAACGCCCGAAGCATAAAATACAAAATAAATAGAACAGTTTTTCCATTGTATAAAACGAATAATTGCTACCAGTGTAAAAGTTATGGTCATTTCTACGTTCCGGGCAACCTAGGCTTCACCCTAGGGCGTGGTTCCACCAGATCGAATAGTCAGGGCCTAGGAAGTGAACGCCAGAAGCATAAAATGCAATAAAAATACAACAGACTTTCCATCGTATAACAGAAATAATTGCAACCCGTGTGAAAGTGATGGTCATTTCTACGTTCCGGGCAACCTAGGCTTCACTCTAGGGCGTTGCTCCACCAAATCAAACAGTTAGGGCGTTAGAAGTCAACGCCTGAAGCATAAAATACAAAATAAATAGAACAGTTTTTCCATGGTATAAAACGAATAATTGCTACCAGTGTAAAAGTTATGGTCATTTCTACGTTCCGGGCAACCTAGGCTTCACCCCAGGGCGTTGTTCCACCAGATCGAATAGTTAGGGCCTAAGAAGTGAAAGCCAGAAGCATAAAATACAATATAAATACAACAGTTTTTCCATCGTATAAAACGAATAATTGCAACCAGTGTGAAAGTTATGGTCATTTCTACATTCCGAGCAACCTAGGCTTCACTCTAGGGCGTTACTCCAACAGATTGAATAGTTTGGGCCTTCGAAGTCAACGCCAGAAGCATAAAATACAATAAAGATGCAACACCTTTTCCATCATATAAAACGAATAATTTCAACCAGTGTGAATGTTATGGTCATTTCTACGCTCCGGGCAACCTAGGCTTCACCCTAGGGCGTTGTCCACCAGATCGAATAGTCAGGGCCCAGGAAGTGAACGCCAGAAGCATTAAATACAATATAAGTAAAACAGTTTTTCCATCGTATAAAACGAATAATTGCTACCAGTGTAAAAGTTATGGTCATTTCTACGTTCCGGGCAACCTAGGCTTCACTGTAGGGCGTTGCTTCACCAGATCAAACAGTTAGGGCCTTAGAAGTCAACGCCCGAAGCATAAAATACAAAATAAATAGAACAGTTTTTCCATTGTATAAAACGAATAATTGCTACCAGTGTAAAAGTTATGGCCATTTCTACGTTCCGGGCAACCTAGGCTTCACCCTAGGGCGTTGGTCCACCAGATCAAACAGTTAGGGCCATAGAAGCCAACGCCCGAAGCATTAAATACAAAATAAATACAACAGCTTTTCCATCGTATAAAACGAATAATTGCAACCAGTGTGAAAGTTATGGTCATTTCTACGTTCCGGGCAACCTAGGCTTCCCCCTAGGGCGTGGCTCCAACACATTGCATAGTTAGGGCCTTAGGAGTCAATGCCCGAAGCATAAAATGCAATAAAAATACAACAGCTTTTCCATCGTATAGCAGGAATAATTTGCAACCAGTGTGAAGGTTATGGTCATATCTACGTTCCGGGCAACCTAGGCGTCACTGTAGGGCGTTGCTCCACCAGATCGAATAGTTAGGTCCTTAGAAGTCAACGCCAGAAGCATAAAATACAATATAAATACAACAGTTTTTCCATCGTATAAAACGAATAATTGCAACCAGTTTGAAAGTGATGGTCATTTCTACGTTCCGGGCAACCTAGGCTTCACTCTAGGGCGTTGCTCCACCAGATCAGACAGTTAGGGCGTTAGAAGTCATCGCCTGAAGCATAAAATACAAAATAAATAGAACAGTTTTTCCATGGTATAAAACGAATAATTGCTACCAGTGTAAAATTTATGGTCATTTCTACGTTCCGGGCAACCTAGGCTTCACTCTATGGCGTTGGTCCACCAGACCAAACAGTTAGGGCCTAAGAAGTGAACGCCAGAAGCATAAAATACAATATAAATACAACAGTTTTTCCACGGTATAAAACGAATAATTGCTACCAGTGTAAAAGTTATGGTCATTTCTACGTTCCGGGCAACCTAGGCTTCACCCCAGGGCGTTGTTCCACCAGATCGAATAGTTAGGGCCTAAGAAGTGAAAGCCAGAAGCATAAAATACAATATAAATACAACAGTTTTTCCATCGTATAAAACGAATAATTGCAACCAGTGTGAAAGTTATGGTCATTTCTACATTCCGAGCAACCTAGGCTTCACTCTAGGGCGTTACTCCAACAGATTGAATAGTTTGGGCCTTCGAAGCCAACGCCAGAAGCATAAAATACAATAAAGATGCAACACCTTTTCCATCATATAAAACGAATAATTTCAACCAGTGTGAATGTTATGGTCATTTCTACGCTCCGGGCAACCTAGGCTTCACCCTAGGGCGTTGTCCACCAGATCGAATAGTCAGGGCCTAGGAAGTGAACGCCAGAAGCATTAAATACAATATAAGTAAAACAGTTTTTCCATCGTATAAAACGAATAATTGCTACCAGTGTAAAAGTTATGGTCATTTCTACGTTCCGGGCAACCTAGGCTTCACTCTAGGGCGTTGCTTCACCAGATCAAACAGTTAGGGCCTTAGAAGTCAACGCCCGAAGCATAAAATACAAAATAAATAGAACAGTTTTTCCATTGTATAAAACGAATAATTGCTACCAGTGTAAAAGTTATGGCCATTTCTACGTTCCGGGCAACCTAGGCTTCACCCTAGGGCGTTGTTCCACCAGATCGAATAGTCAGGGCCTAGGAAGTGAACGCCAGAAGCATAAAATGAAATAAAAATGCAACAGTCTTTCCATCCTATAACAGGAATAATTGCAACCCGTGTGAAAGTGATGGTCATTTGTACGTTCCAGGGAACCTATGCTTCACTCTAGGGCGTTGCTCCACCAAATCGAGTTGTTAGGGCCAAAGAAGTCAACGCCCGAAGCATAAAATACAAAATAAATAGAACAGTTTTTCCATTGTATAAAACGAATAATTGCTACCAGTGTAAAAGTTATGGTCATTTTTTCGTTCCGGGCAACCTAGGCTTCACCCTAGGGCATTGTTCCATCAGATCGAATAGTTAGGCCCTAAGAAGTGAACGCCAGAAGCATAAAATACAATATAAATACACCAGTTTTTCCATCGTAGAAAACGAATAATTGCAACCAGTGTGAAAGTTATGGTCATTTCTATATTCCGAGCAACCTAGGCTTCACTCTAGTGCGGTGCTCCACCAGATCAAACAGTTAGGGCCTTAGAAGTCAACGCACGAAGCATAAAATACATAATAAATAGAACAGTTTTTCCATTGTATATTACGAATAATTGCTACCAGTGTAAAAGTTATGGTCATTTCTACGTTCCGGGCAACCTAGGCTCCACTCTAGGGCGTTGGTCCACCAGATCAAACAGTTAGGGCCATAGAAGCCAACGCCCGAAGCATTAAATACAAAATAAATACAACAGCTTTTCCATCGTATAAAACGAATAATTGCAACCAGTGTGAAAGTTATGGTCATTTCTACGTTCCGGGAAACCTAGGCTTCCCCCTAGGGCGTGGCTCCAACACATTGCATCGTTAGGGCCTTAGGAGTCAATGCCCGAAGCATAAAATGCAATAAAAATACAACAGCTTTTCCATCGTATAGCAGGAATAATTTGCAACCAGTGTGAAGGTTATGGTCATATCTACGTTCCGGGCAACCTAGGCGTCACTGTAGGGCGCTGCTCCACCAGATCGAATAGTTAGGTCCTTAGAAGTCAACGCCAGAAGCATAAAATACAATATAAATACAACAGTTTTTCCATCGTATAAAACGATTAATTGCAACCAGTTTGAAAGTGATGGTCATTTCTACGTTCCGGGCAACCTAGGCTTCACTCTAGGGCGTCGCTCCACCAGATCAGACAGTTAGGGCGTTAGAAGTCATCGCCTGAAGCATAAAATACAAAATAAATAGAACAGTTTTTCCATGGTATAAAACGAATAATTGCTACCAGTGTAAAAGTTATGGTCATTTCTACGTTCCGGGCAACCTAGGCTTCACCCCAGGGCGTTGTTCCACCAGATCGAATAGTTAGGGCCTAAGAAGTGAAAGCCAGAAGCATAAAATACAATATAAATACAACAGTTTTTCCATCTCATAAAACGAATAATTGCAACCAGTGTGAAAGTTATGGTCATTTCTACATTCCGAGCAACCTAGGCTTCACTCTAGGGCGTTGCTCCAACAGATTGAATAGTTTGGGCCTTAGAAGTCAACGCCAGAAGCATAAAATACGATATAAATGCAACAGCTTTTGCATCGTATAAAAGGAATAATTGCAAACAGTGTGAAAGTAATTGTCATTTCTACGTTCCGGGCAATCCAGGCTTCACTCTAGGGCGTTGCTCCACCAGATGGAATAGTTAGGTCCTTAGAAGTCAACGCCAGAAGCATAAAATACAATATAAATACAACAGTTTTTCCATCGTATAAAACGAATAATTGCAACCAGTTTGAAAGTGATGGACATTTCTACGTTCCGGGCAACCTAGGCTTCACTCTAGGGCGTTGCTCCACTAGATCGAATAGCTAGGGCCTTAGAAGTCAACGCCAGAAGCATAAAATACGATATAAATACAACAGCTTTTCCATCGTATAAAAGGAATAATCGCAAACAGTGTGAAAGTAATGGTTATTTCTACGTTCCGGGCAACCTAGGCTTCACCCTAGGGCGTTGCTCCACCAGATCAAACTGTTAGGGCCTTAGAAGTCAACGCCCGAAGCATAAAATACAAAATAAATAGAACAGTTTTTCCATTGTATAAAACGAATAATTGCTACCAGTGTAAAAGTTATGATCATTTCTACGGTCCGGGCAACGTAGGCTTCACCCTGGGGCGTTGTACCACCAGATCGAGTAGTTAGGGCCTAAGAAGTGAACGCCAGAAGCATAAAATACAATATAAATACAACAGCTTTTCCATCGTAAAAAACGAATAATTGCAACCAGTGTGAAAGTTATGGTTATTTCTACATTCCGAGCAACCTAGGCTTCACTCTAGGGCGTTGCTCCACCAGATCGAATAGTTAGGTCCTTAGAAGTCAACGCCAGAAGCATAAAATACGATATAAATACAACAGCTTTTGCATCGTATAAAAGGAATAATTGCAAACAGTGTGAAAGTAATTGTCATTTCTACGTTCCGGGCAATCTAGGCTTCACTCTAGGGCGTTGCTCCACCAGATCAAACAGTTAGGGCCTTAGAAGTCAACGCACGAAGCATAAAATACATAATAAATAGAACAGTTTTTCCATTGTATATTACGAATAATTGCTACCAGTGTAAAAGTTATGGTCATTTCTACGTTCCGGGCAACCTAGGCTTCACTCTAGGGCGTTGGTCCATCAGATCAAACAGTTAGGGCCATAGAAGCCAACGCCCGAAGCATTAAATACAAAATAAATACAACAGCTTTTCCATCGTATAAAACGAATAATTGCAACCAGTGTGAAAGTTATGGTCATTTCTACGTTCCGGGCAACCTAGGCTTCCCCCTAGGGCGTTGCTCCAACACATTGCATAGTTAGGGCCTTAGGAGTCAATGCCCGAAGCATAAAATGCAATAAAAATACAACAGCTTTTCCATCGTATAGCAGGAATAATTTGCAACCAGTGTGAAGGTTATGGTCATATCTACGTTCCGGGCAACCTAGGCGTCACTGTAGGGCGTTGCACCACCAGATCGAATAGTTAGGTCCTTAGAAGTCAACGCCAGAAGCATAAAATACAATATAAATACAACAGTTTTTCCATCGTATAAAACGAATAATTGCAACAAGTTTGAAAGTGATGGTCATTTCTACGTTCCGGACAACCTAGGCTTCACTCTAGGGCGTTGCTCCACTAGATCGAATAGGTAGGGCCTTAGAAGACAACGCCAGAAGCATAAAATACGATATAAATACAACAGCTTTTCCATCGTATAAAAGGAATAATTGCAAACAGTGTGAAAGTAATGGTCATTTCTACGTTCCGGGCAACCTAGGCTTCACTCTAGGGCGTTGCTCCACCAGATCAAACAGTTAGGGCCTTAGAAGTCAACGACCGAAGCATAAAATACAAAATAAATAGAACAGTTTTTCCATTGTATAAAACGGATAATTGCTACCAGTGTAAAAGTTATGATCATTTCTACGTTCCGGGCAACCTAGACTTCACCCTAGGGCGTTGTTCCACCAGATCGAATAGTTAGGGCCTAAGAAGTGAGCGCCAGAAGCATAAAATACAATATAAATACAACAGATTTTCCATCGTATAAAAGGAATAACTGCAAACAGTGTGAAAGTAATGGTCATTTCTACGTTCCGGGCAACCTAGGCTTCACTCTAGGGCGTTGCTCCACCAGATCAAACAGTTAGGGCGTTAGAAGTCAACGCCTGAAGCATAAAATACAAAATAAATAGAACAGTTTTTCCATGGTATAAAACGAATAATTGCTACCAGTGTAAAAGTTATGGTCATTTCTACGTTCCGGGCAACCTAGGCTTCACCCCAGGGCGTTGTTCCACCAGATCGAATAGTTAGGGCCTAAGAAGTGAACGCCAGAAGCATAAAATGCAATAAAAATGCAACAGTCTTTCCATCCTATAACAGGAATAATTGCAACCCGTGTGAAAGTGATGGTCATTTGTACGTTCCAGGGAACCTATGCTTCACTCTAGGGCGTTGCTCCACCAGATCGAATTGTTAGGGCCAAAGAAGTCAACGCCCGAAGCATAAAATACAAAATAAATGGAACAGTTTTTCCATCGTATAAAACGAATAATTGCAACCAGTTTGAAAGTGATGGTCATTTCTACGTTCCGGGCAACCTAGGCTTCACTCTAGGGCGTTGCTCCACTAGATCGAATAGCTAGGGCCTTCGAAGTCAACGCCAGAAGCATAAAATACGATATAAATACAACAGCTTTTCCATCGTATAAAAGGTATAATTGCAAACAGTGTGAAAGTAATGGTCATTTCTGCGTTCCGGGCAACCTAGGCTTCACTCTAGGGCGTTGCTCCACCAGATCAAACAGTTAGGGCCTTAGAAGTCAACGCCCGAAGCATAAAATACAAAATAAATAGAACAGTTTTTCCATTGTATAAAACGGATAATTGCTACCAGTGTAAAAGTTATGATCATTTCTACGTTCCGGGCAACCTAGACTTCACCCTAGGGCGTTGTTCCACCAGATCGAATAGTTTGGGCCTAAGAAGTGAACGCCAGAAGCATAAAATACAATATAAATACAACAGATTATCCATCGTATAAAAGGAATAACTGCAAACAGTGTGAAAGTTATGGTCATTTCTACGTTCCGGGCAACCTAGGCTTCCCCCTAGGGCGTTGCTCCAACACATTGCATAGTTAGGGCCTTAGGAGTCAATGCCCGAAGCATAAAATGCAATAAAAATACAACAGCTTTTCCATCGTATAGCAGGAATAATTTGCAACCAGTGTGAAGGTTATGGTCATATCTACGTTCCGGGCAACCTAGGCGTCACTGTAGGGCGTTGCACCACCAGATCGAATAGTTAGGTCCTTAGAAGTCAACGCCAGAAGCATAAAATACAATATAAATACAACAGTTTTTCCATCGTATAAAACGAATAATTGCAACAAGTTTGAAAGTGATGGTCATTTCTACGTTCCGGACAACCTAGGCTTCACTCTAGGGCGTTGCTCCACTAGATCGAATAGGTAGGGCCTTAGAAGACAACGCCAGAAGCATAAAATACGATATAAATACAACAGCTTTTCCATCGTATAAAAGGAATAATTGCAAACAGTGTGAAAGTAATGGTCATTTCTACGTTCCGGGCAACCTAGGCTTCACTCTAGGGCGTTGCTCCACCAGATCAAACAGTTAGGGCCTTAGAAGTCAACGACCGAAGCATAAAATACAAAATAAATAGAACAGTTTTTCCATTGTATAAAACGGATAATTGCTACCAGTGTAAAAGTTATGATCATTTCTACGTTCCGGGCAACCTAGACTTCACCCTAGGGCGTTGTTCCACCAGATCGAATAGTTAGGGCCTAAGAAGTGAGCGCCAGAAGCATAAAATACAATATAAATACAACAGATTTTCCATCGTATAAAAGGAATAACTGCAAACAGTGTGAAAGTAATGGTCATTTCTACGTTCCGGGCAACCTAGGCTTCACTCTAGGGCGTTGCTCCACCAGATCAAACAGTTAGGGCGTTAGAAGTCAACGCCTGAAGCATAAAATACAAAATAAATAGAACAGTTTTTCCATGGTATAAAACGAATAATTGCTACCAGTGTAAAAGTTATGGTCATTTCTACGTTCCGGGCAACCTAGGCTTCACCCCAGGGCGTTGTTCCACCAGATCGAATAGTTAGGGCCTAAGAAGTGAACGCCAGAAGCATAAAATGCAATAAAAATGCAACAGTCTTTCCATCCTATAACAGGAATAATTGCAACCCGTGTGAAAGTGATGGTCATTTGTACGTTCCAGGGAACCTATGCTTCACTCTAGGGCGTTGCTCCACCAGATCGAATTGTTAGGGCCAAAGAAGTCAACGCCCGAAGCATAAAATACAAAATAAATGGAACAGTTTTTCCATCGTATAAAACGAATAATTGCAACCAGTTTGAAAGTGATGGTCATTTCTACGTTCCGGGCAACCTAGGCTTCACTCTAGGGCGTTGCTCCACTAGATCGAATAGCTAGGGCCTTCGAAGTCAACGCCAGAAGCATAAAATACGATATAAATACAACAGCTTTTCCATCGTATAAAAGGTATAATTGCAAACAGTGTGAAAGTAATGGTCATTTCTGCGTTCCGGGCAACCTAGGCTTCACTCTAGGGCGTTGCTCCACCAGATCAAACAGTTAGGGCCTTAGAAGTCAACGCCCGAAGCATAAAATACAAAATAAATAGAACAGTTTTTCCATTGTATAAAACGGATAATTGCTACCAGTGTAAAAGTTATGATCATTTCTACGTTCCGGGCAACCTAGACTTCACCCTAGGGCGTTGTTCCACCAGATCGAATAGTTTGGGCCTAAGAAGTGAACGCCAGAAGCATAAAATACAATATAAATACAACAGATTATCCATCGTATAAAAGGAATAACTGCAAACAGTGTGAAAGTAATGGTCATTTCTACGCTCCGGGCAACCTAGGCTTCACTCTAGGGCGTTGCTCCACCAGATCAAACAGTTAGGGCGTTAGAAGTCAACGCCTGAAGCATAAAATACAAATAAATACAACAGTTTTTCCATGGTACAAAACGAATAATTGCTACCAGTGTAAAAGTTATGGTCATTTCTACGTTCCGGGCAACCTAGGCTTCACCCCAGGGCGTTGTTCCACCAGATCGAATAGTTAGGGCCTAAGAAGTGAAAGCCAGAAGCATAAAATACAATATAAATACAACAGTTTTTCCATCGTATAAAACGAATAATTGCAACCAGTGTGAAAGTTATGGTCATTTCTACGCTCCGGGCAACCTAGGCTTCACTCTAGGGCGTTGCTCCACCAGATCAAACAGTTAGGGCGTTAGAAGTCAACGCCTGAAGCATAAAATACAAATAAATACAACAGTTTTTCCATCATATAAAACGAATAATTGCAACCAGTGTGAAAGCTATGGTCATTTCTACATTCCGAGCAACCTAGGCTTCACTCTAGGGCGTTGCTCCAACAGATTGAATAGTCAGGGCCTTAGAAGTCAACGTCCGAAGCATAAAATGCAATAAAAATACAACAGTTTATCAATCGTATGACAGGATTAATTGCAACCAGTTTGAAAGTGATGGTCATTTCTACGTTCCGGGCAACCTAGGCTTCACTGTAGGGCGTTGCTCCACTACATCGAATAGCTAGGGCCTTAGAAGTCAAAGCCAGAGGCATAAAATACAATATAAATACAACAGCTTTTCCATCGTAAAAAACGAATAATTGCAACCAGTGTGAAAGTTATGGTTATTTCTACATTCCGAGCAACCTAGGCTTCACTCTAGGGCGTTGCTCCACCAGATCGAATAGTTAGGTCCTTAGAAGTCAACGCCAGAAGCATAAAATACGATATAAATACAACAGATTTTCCATCGTAGTGTTGCGAGCACCGGGTACATCTCCATGGCCTGCTATGCTCGCAACGAGGAATAGGAGGACATTCGAGGAACAACTGTCAGACAGAATTCTGACAGCTGTCAGGCAGTAAACACGACGAGCAAAATATCCGAATCGTTTACCTTATATCTGAGCTTAATAATACTGCGTATAGTTAATAATTGTAAATAAAGAAATTGTAATACCGTGTAAGCTTGATTCCGATGCCGCGACGCGTTAGAGATTACGGTGCGCGCGGGGAGCCGCCGGCGGCTCCCCACAAACGTAACATTGGTGTCAGAAGTGGGATTCCACCCGGGATGGATCTCGCTTCCGGCGACCCTCTCCGCGTATTTTGCAGAGAACTGAACGAGTCTCTGATGCATCAACTACAGGAACAGCGGAGAATGATTGAGGAACAACGGAGCGCCGATCGGGTGAGGCAGGAGGAGACCGCGGCTTTCTTACAAGCTCGCGTTGAGGCCCTGCTAGTCGCCGATCGAGCCGTACAGGAGGAGACCGCAGCCGCTATGCGTGCTCGCGTTGAGGCCCTGGAACGGCGGATGCAGGTGACGTGTATACCTGCAGCTGTAGATAGCGCGATATGTGGTGCGGGGAGTGCGGGATTCGGGTCGGTCGGAGCGAGGGCTGCTGTAAATAATGTAAATAGTAGCGAAGTAGTTGCACCCCCTTCGATCGCTCCGGGTCCCTCGGCTGCCCCGACCTGTTTCTCGTTGCCGTGTCCGGGTTTGCCTGTCGCGGGGGATTGTGAACGCCGCGTACCCCTGAGCTTGGGATACGCGGTCAAGCCGGCGAGGTACGACGGAAGAACGTCCTGGGAAGAGTACCTCATTCAGTTCGAGGCGGTGGCGCGGGCAAATGGTTGGGACGGGGCGGCCAAAGCTACGGCTTTGATCGCTTCGTTGGACGGAACGGCAAGGGGAATCTTAACCTCTTCCTCTGCTGCCCAGTTACTAAATTACCCCTCCCTTATTTCGGCCCTGGAGCTCCGTTTTGGAGCTAGAAATTTGGCAAATTTGAATTACGTATTGTTTCAAAACTGCCGGCAGCGGGGGGGAGAGTCGATTTCGTCGCTTGCGGCCGAAGTAGAGAGGTTGGCCAGGGCTGCTTTCGCAGATTGTCCTGCGGAAGTGCGAGACAAGCTGGCGGCCTCTCAATTTATTTCGGCGCTACGCAGCGACGAAATGCGGAAAGTGCTGCGCCTCGGCGGGTTCGCTACCTTGGGGGCTGCGGTGACGAGGGCCCTCGAGGTGGAGGCTGTGGAGGCGCTGTCGCGTACCCCGACGCGGCGTGAAGAACCATCTATTAATACTGTATGTTCTGAATTTCGAGGAGTTAGCTTGACAAGGCGCAAGAGGAGGATGACCGCACCCTCTGGACGAGACAGAGGGTGCTGGACCTGCGGAGAGAACGGCCACCTGAGCAGAAACTGTCCTGACGGGAACAGTTCGAGGAAGAAGAGGAAACTAGCGGAAAACACGAAGAGGACTGCGTAGCGGGGGAGCGTCGGTCCTCAGCAATTCTGCCTCCGCCAACGAGGGATCACGGGGCTCGCATTCGACGAGCGAAGAGGATTAAAAAACAGCGTTGGGCAGAAAATAACGAGGCTCGCATTCGACGAGCGAAGAGGACACCGGGACAGCGTGGGACGGAGAACGATGCGGTTCAGCGTGGGACAGAAGACGCGGTGATCCATGGGCGAATCGGGAATGTCGAATGTGAGATGATCCTTGACACGGGCTCACCAGTAAATTTATTGAACAAGAATTTGTGTCCGCCCGGTGGCCTACGAGAAGCTCCATTGAAGATTCGCTCCAGCGTGGGAGAAGAAATGCCAGTGCTCGGTACGAAACTCCTGAAGCTACAGATTCAGGAGTTCGTTACCGAAGAAGAATTCTACGTCGTCGAGATGTTGGAACCGTGCATCCTTGGGATGACCTTCCTACGGAAGCATCGCTGCCAGATCGACTTGTTGCGGAATCTGGTTCGCCTGCCCGATAATCGGCTGGTACCGTTAAGAAGAACGGCAGAAGAGGAGGTACGAGGAAGAAAAGAAGACACAAGGAGGAAAGAAGAGGACGCGCCGGACCAAGCGGTACCAAAACACTTGGCAGGGCTGTACGAGCGATGCTGCACGGAGCTGTCCAATAGTCAGCGACAGCAGTTCGCGAAAATGTTGAACGAATACCAGGACGTGTTCGCTAGCGATCCAGATGAAGTGGGCAGGTGCGGAATAGTTAAAGACCGCATTGACACCGGCGACCATTCCCCGATTAAACAGGCGCCGAGGAGACTACCGTTCAACCGGCGACAAGAAGTCGAAGATTTGCTTAAGAAGATGAAGGCTCAAGGCGTAATAGAAGAGTCGCTGAGCCCATGGTCGTCGCCAATCGTCCTCGTGAAAAAAAAGGACGGGTCAACGAGATTCTGCGTGGACTACCGCCGGCTGAACGATGTAACTAAGAAGGACTCCTATCCCCTGCCCAGGATCGAGGACACGTTGGACGCCCTAGTCGATTCAACCTGGTTCTCTACCTTGGATCTGCAAAGCGGATATTGGCAGATCCTGGTAGACGAAAGAGACCGCGAGAAGACTGCTTTCTGCGTAGGCGCAGGGCTATGGCAGTTCAAAGTCATGCCCTTTGGTTTGTGCAACGCGCCGGCTACGTTTGAGCGGTTGATGGAGAACGTGCTACAGGGGCTGAATTGGCGGATCTGCCTGGTCTATCTCGACGACGTCATCGTACACGGAAGAAGCTTCGAAGAGGAGTTAGATAACTTGCGATTGGTGTTCTCCCGATTAAGAAAAGCGAAGCTCCTGATGTCACCGAAGAAGTGTTCATTCTTCAAAAAGGAGGTGAAGTATTTGGGGCATGTTGTGACGGAGATGGGAGTGAAGACGGATCCTGAGAAGATTAAAGCAATTCAAGATTGGCCAGTCCCGCAAAACATAACCGAATTGAGAAGTTTCCTGGGACTGTGCACGTACTACAGGAAATTCGTAAAGAACTTTTCTCACATCGCAAAGCCCCTGCATCGCTTAACTGAGGATAGGCAACAATTCCAGTGGACAGGAGAGGCACAAAGAGCCTTCGAAGAATTGAAGAGGCGAATGACTGAGTCCCCTGTTCTGGCGTATCCTGTGCCAGGAGCTGACTTCGTGCTGGATACGGACGCCTCCGCTTTCGCCATTGGAGCGGTTCTCTCTCAGATACAGGAGGGACAGGAAAAGGTCATCGCCTATTTCTCCAAGACCCTTGGAAAGCCAGAACGCAACTACTGCGTGACCAGAAGAGAGTTACTCGCAGTAGTGAAGGCGGTGGGGCACTTTCACCATTATTTGTACGGGCGGAGATTCCTGCTAAGGACGGACCATGCAGCGCTGCGTTGGCTGATGTCCTTTAAGAATCCGGAAGGACAAGTTACAAGTTAAAAGGAATAACTGCAAACAGTGTGAAAGTAATGGTCATTTCTACGTTCCGGGCAATCTATGCTTCACTCTAGGGCGTTGCTCCACCAGATCAAACGGTTAGGGCCTTTGAAGTCAACGCACGAAGCATATAATACAAAATAAATACAACAGTTTTTCCATCGTATAAAACGAATAATTGCAACCAGTGTGAAAGTTATGGTCATTTCTACATTCCGAGCAACCTAGGCTTCACTCTAGGGCGTTGCTCCAACAGATTGAATAGTTTGGGCCTTAGAAGTCAACGCCAGAAGCATAAAATACAATATAAATACAACAGATTTTCCATCGTATAAAAGGAATAACTGCAAACAGTGTGAAAGTAATGGTCATTTCTACGTTCCGGGCAACCTAGGCTTCACTCTAGGGCGTTGCTCCACCAGATCAAACAGTTAGGGCGTTAGAAGTCAACGCCTGAAGCATAAAATACAAAATAAATAGAACAGTTTTTCCATGGTATAAAACGAATAATTGGTACCAGTGTAAAAGTTATGGTCATTTCTACGTTCCGGGCAACCTAGGCTTCACTCTAGGGCGTTGGTCCACCAGATCAAACAGTCAGGGCCATAGAAGCCAACGCCCGAAGCATTAAATACAAAATAAATAGAACAGTTTTTCCATTGTATAAAACGAATAATTGCTACCTGTGTAAAAGTTATGGCCATTTCTACGTTGCGGGCAACCTAGGCTTCACCTTAGGCCGTTGTTCCACCAGATCGAATAGTTAGGGCCTAAGAAGTGAACGCCAGAAGCATAAAGTACAATATAAATACAACAGTTTTTCCATCATATAAAACGAATAATTGCAACCAGTGTGAAAGCTATGGTCATTTCTACATTCCGAGCAACCTAGGCTTCACTCTAGGGCGTTGCTCCAACAGATTGAATAGTCAGGGCCTTAGAAATCAACGTCCGAAGCATAAAATGCAACAAAAATACAACAGTTTATCAATCGTATGACAGGATTAATTGCAACCAGTTTGAAAGTGATGGTCATTTCTACGTTCCGGGCAACCTAGGCTTCACTGTAGGGCGTTGCTCCACTAGATCGAATAGCTAGGGCCTTAGAAGTCAACGCCAGAGGCATAAAATACAATATAAATACAACAGCTTTTCCATCGTAAAAAACGAATAATTGCAACCAGTGTGAAAGTTATGGTTATTTCTACATTCCGACCAACCTAGGCTTCACTCTAGGGCGTTGCTCTACCAGATCGAATAGTTAGGTCCTTAGAAGTCAACGCCAGAAGCATAAAATACGATATAAATACAACAGCTTTTGCATCGTATAAAAGGAATAATTGCAAACAGTGTGAAAGTAATTGTCATTTCTACGTTCCGGGCAACCTAGGCTTCACCCTAGGGCGTTGTTCCAGCAGGTGGAATAGTCAGGGCCTAAGAAGGGAACGCCGGAAGCATAAAATACGATATAAATACAACAGCTTTTCCATCGTATAAAAGGAATAATTGCAAACAGTGTGAAAGTAATGGTCATTTCTACGTTCCGGGCAACCTAGGCTTCACTCTAGGGCGTTGCTCCACCAGATCAAACAGTTAGGGCCTTAGAAGTCAACGCCCGAAGCATAAAATACAAAATAAATAGAACAGTTTTTCCATTGTATAAAACGAATAATTGCTACCAGTGTAAAAGTTATGGCCATTTCTACGTTGCGGGCAACCTAGGCTTCACCTTAGGCCGTTGTTCCACCAGATCGAATAGTCAGGGCCTAAGAAGGGAACGCCGGAAGCATAAAATACGATATAAATACAACAGCTTTTCCATCGTATAAAAGGAATAATTGCAAACAGTGTGAAAGTAATGGTCATTTCTACGTTCCGGGCAACCTAGGCTTCACTCTAGGGCGTTGCTCCACCAGATCAAACAGTTAGGGCCTTAGAAGTCAACGCCCGAAGCATAAAATACAAAATAAATAGAACAGTTTTTCCATTGTATAAAACGAATAATTGCTACCAGTGTAAAAGTTATGGTCATTTCTACGTTCCGGGCAACCTAGGCTTCACCCTAGGGCGTTGTTCCACCAGATCGAATAGTCAGGGCCTAGGAAGTGAACGCCAGAAGCATAAAATGCAATAAAAATACAACAGACTTTCCATCGTATAACAGGAATAATTGCAACCCGTGTGAAAGTGATGGTCACTTGTACGTTCCAGGGAACCTAGGCTTCACTCTAGGGCGTTGCTCCACCAGATCGAATTGTTAGGGCCAAAGAAGTCAACGCCCGAAGCATAAAATACAAAATAAATGGAACGGTTTTTCCATTGTATAAAACGAATAATTGCTACCAGTGTAAAAGTTATGGTCATTTTTTCGTTCCGGGCAACCTAGGCTTCACCCTAGGGCATTGTTCCATCAGATCGAATAGTTAGGCCCTAAGAAGTCAACGTCAGAAGCATAAAATACAATATAAATACAACAGTTTTTCCATTGTATAAAACGTATAATTGCTACCAGTGTAAAAGTTATGGTCATTTCTACGTTCCGGGCAACCTAGGCTTCACCCTAGGGCGTTGTTCCACCAGATCGAAAAGTTAGGGCCTAAGAAGTGAACGCCAGAAGCATAAAATGCAATAAAAATACAACAGGTTTTCCATCGTATAACAGGATTAATTGCAACCAGTTTGAAGGTGATGGTCATTTCTACGTTCCGGGCAACCTAGGCTTCACCCTAGGGCGTTGCTCCACTAGATCGAATAGCTAGGGCCATAGAAGTCAACGCCAGAAGCATAAAATACGATATAAATACAACAGCTTTTCCATCGTATAAAAGGAATAATCGCAAACAGTGTGAAAGTAATGGTCATTTCTACGTTCCGGGCAACCTAGGCTTCACACTAGGGCGTTGCTCCACCAGATCAAACAGTTAGGGCCTTAGAAGTCAACGCCCGAAGCATAAAATACGAAATAAATAGAACAGTTTTTCCATTGTATAAAACGAATAATTGCTACCAGTGTAAAAGTTATGGTCATTTCTACGGTCCGGGCAACGTAGGGTTCACCCTAGGGCGTTGTTCCACCAGATCGAATAGTCAGGGCCTAGGAAATGAACGCCAGAAGCATAAAATGCAATAAAAATACAACAGTTTTTCCATCATATAAAACGAATAATTGCAACCAGTGTGAAAGCTATGGTCATTTCTACATTCCGAGCAACCTAGGCTTCACTCTAGGGCGTTGCTCCAACAGATTGAATAGTCAGGGCCTTAGAAGTCAACGTCCGAAGCATAAAATGCAATAAAATACAACAGTTTATCAATCGTATGACAGGATTAATTGCAACCAGTTTGAAAGTGATGGTCATTTCTACGTTCCGGGCAACCTAGGCTTCACTGTAGGGCGTTGCTCCACTAGATCGAATAGCTAGGGCCTTAGAAGTCAACGCCAGAGGCATAAAATACAATATAAATACAACAGCTTTTCCATCGTAAAAAACGAATAATTGCAACCAGTGTGAAAGTTATGGTTATTTCTACATTCCGAGCAACCTAGGCTTCACTCTAGGGCGTTGCTCCACCAGATCGAATAGTTAGGTCCTTAGAAGTCAACGCCAGAAGCATAAAATACGATATAAATACAACAGCTTTTGCATCGTATAAAAGGAATAATTGCAAACAGTGTGCAAGTAATTGTCATTTCTACGTTCCGGGCAATCTATGCTTCACTCTAGGGCGTTGCTCCACCAGATTAAACAGTTAGGGCCTTAGAAGTCAACGCACGAAGCATAAAATACAAAATAAATGGAACGGTTTTTCCATTGTGTAAAACGAATAATTGATACCAGTGTAAAAGTTATGGTCATTTCTACGTTCCGGGCAACCTAGGCTTCACCCTAGGGCGTTGTTCCACCAGGTCGAATAGTCAGGGCCTAAGAAGTGAACGCCAGAAGCATAAAATGCAATAAAAATGCAACAGTCTTTCCATCCTATAACAGGAATAATTGCAACCCGTGTGAAAGTGATGGTCATTTGTACGTTCCAGGGAACCTATGCTTCACTCTAGGGCGTTGCTCCACCAGATCGAATTGTTAGGGCCGAAGAAGTCAACGCCCGAAGCATAAAATACAAAATAAATAGAACAGTTTTTCCTTTGTATAAAACGAATAATTGCTACCAGTGTAAAAGTTATGGTCATTTTTACGTTCCGGGCAACCTAGGCTTCACCCTAGGGCATTGTTCCATCAGATCGAATAGTTAGGCCCTAAGAAGTGAACGCCAGAAGCATAAAATACAATATAAATACACCAGTTTTTCCATCGTAGAAAACGAATAATTGCAACCAGTGTGAAAGTTATGGTCATTTCTATATTCCGAGCAACCTAGGCTTCACTCTAGGGCGGTGCTCCAGCATATCCAATACCTACGGCCATAGAAGCCTACGCCTGAAGCATAAAATACAATAAAAATACAACGGTCTTTTCATCGTATAACAGGAATAATTGCAACAAGCGTGAAAGTAATCATCATTTCGGCGTTTCGGGCATCCTAGACTTAACTCTGAGGCATTGCTCCACCAGATCGAATAGTTAGGGCCTAAGAAGTCAACGCCAGAAGCATAAAATACAATATAAATACAACAGTTTTTCCATTGTATAATACGAATAATTGCTACCAGTGTAAAAGTTATGGTCATTTCTACGTTCCGGGCAACCTAGGCTTTACCCTAGGGCGTTGTTCCACCAGATCGAATAGTTAGGGCCTAAGAAGTGAACGCCAGAAGCATAAAATGCAATAAAAATACAACAGGTTTTCCATCGTATAACAGGATTAATTGCAACCAGTTTGAAAGTGATGGTCATTTCTACGTTCCGGGCAACCTAGGCTTCACTCTAGGGCGTTGCTCCAGTAGATCGAATAGCTAGGGCCTTAGAAGTCAAAGCCAGAAGCATAAAATACGATATAAATACAACAGCTTTTGCACCGTATAAAAGGAATAATTGCAAACAGTGTGAAAGTAATTGTCATTTCTACGTTCCGGGCAACCTAGGCTTCACCCTAGGGCGTTGTTCCAGCAGGTGGAATAGTCAGGGCCTAAGAAGTGAACGCCAGAAGCATAAAATACGATATAAATACAACAGCTTTTCCATCGTATAAAACGAATAATTGCAACCAGTGTGAAAGTTATGGTCATTTCTACGTTCCGGGCAACCTAGGCTTCCCCCTAGGGCGTTGCTCCAACAGATTGCATCGTTAGGGCCTTAGGAGTCAATGCCCGAAGCATAAAATGCAATAAAAATACAACAGCTTTTCCATCGTAAAGCAGAGATAATTTGCAACCAGTGTGAATGTTATGGTCATATCTACGTTCCGGGCAACCTGGGCGTCACTGTAGGGCGTTGCTCCACCAGATCGAATAGTTAGGTCCTTAGAAGTCAACGCTAGAAGCATAAAATACAATATAAATACAACTGTTTTTCCATCGTATAAAACGAATAATTGCAACCAGTTTGAAAGTGATGGTCATTTCTACGTTCCGGGCAACCTAGGCTTCACTCTAGGGCGTTGCTCCGCCAGATCGAATAGCTAGGGCCTTAGAAGTCAACGCCAGAAGCATAAAATACGATATAAATACAACAGCTTTTCCATCGTATAAAAGGAATAATTGCAAACAGTGTGAAAGTAATGGTCATTTCTACGTTCCGGGCAACCTAGGCTTCACTCTAGGGCGTTGCTCCACCAGATCAAACAGTTAGGGCCTTAGAAGTCAACGCCCGAAGCATAAAATACAAAATAAATAGAAAAGTTTTTCCATTGTATAAAACGAATAATTGCTACCAGTGTAAAAGTTATGGTCATTTCTACGTTCCGGGCAACCTAGGCTTCACCCTAGGGCGTTGTTCCACCAGATCGAATAGTCAGGGCCTAGGAAGTGAACGCCAGAAGCATAAAATGCAATAAAAATACAACAGACTTTCCATCGTATAACAGGAATAATTGCAACCCGTGTGAAAGTGATGGTCACTTGTACGTTCCAGGGAACGTAGGCTTCACTCTAGGGCGTTGCTCCACCAGATCGAATTGTTAGGGCCAAAGAAGTCAACGCCCGAAGCATAAAATACAAAATAAATGGAACGGTTTTTCCATTGTATAAAACGAATAATTGCTACCAGTGTAAAAGTTATGGTCATTTTTTCGTTCCGGGCAACCTAGGCTTCACCCTAGGGCATTGTTCCATCAGATCGAATAGTTAGGCCCTAAGAAGTCAACGTCAGAAGCATAAAATACAATATAAATACAACAGTTTTTCCATTGTATAAAACGTATAATTGCTACCAGTGTAAAAGTTATGGTCATTTCTACGTTCCGGGCAACCTAGGCTTCACCCTAGGGCGTTGTTCCACCAGATCGAAAAGTTAGGGCCTAAGAAGTGAACGCCAGAAGCATAAAATGCATTAAAAATACAACAGGTTTTCCATCGTATAACAGGATTAATTGCAACCAGTTTGAAGGTGATGGTCATTTCTACGTTCCGGGCAACCTAGGCTTCACCCTAGGGCGTTGCTCCACTAGATCGAATAGCTAGGGCCATAGAAGTCAACGCCAGAAGCATAAAATACGATATAAATACAACAGCTTTTCCATCGTATAAAAGGAATAATCGCAAACAGTGTGAAAGTAATGGTCATTTCTACGTTCCGGGCAACCTATGCTTCACACTAGGGCGTTGCTCCACCAGATCAAACAGTTAGGGCCTTAGAAGTCAACGCCCGAAGCATAAAATACGAAATAAATAGAACAGTTTTTCCATTGTATAAAACGAATAATTGCTACCAGTGTAAAAGTTATGGTCATTTCTACGGTCCGGGCAACGTAGGGTTCACCCTAGGGCGTTGTTCCACCAGATCGAATAGTCAGGGCCTAGGAAATGAACGCCAGAAGCATAAAATGCAATAAAAATACAACAGACTTTCCATCGTATAACAGGTATAATTGCAACCCGTGTGAAAGTGATGGTCACTTGTACGTTCCAGGGAACCTAGGCTTCACTCTAAGGCGTTGCTCCACCAGATCGAATTGTTAGGGCCAAAGAAGTCAACGCCAGAAGCATGAAATACAATATAAATACAACAGTTTTTCCATCATATAAAACGAATAATTGCAACCAGTGTGAAAGCTATGGTCATTTCTACATTCCGAGCAACCTAGGCTTCACTCTAGGGCGTTGCTCCAACAGATTGAATAGTCAGGACCTTAGAAGTCAACGTCCGAAGCATAAAATGCAATAAAAATACAACAGTTTATCAATCGTATGACAGGATTAATTGCAACCAGTTTGAAAGTGATGGTCATTTCTACGTTCCGGGCAACCTAGGCTTCACTGTAGGGCGTTGCTCCACTAGATCGAATAGCTAGGGCCTTAGAAGTCAACGCCAGAGGCATAAAATACAATATAAATACAACAGCTTTTCCATCGTAAAAAACGAATAATTGCAACCAGTGTGAAAGTTATGGTTATTTCTACATTCCGAGCAACCTAGGCTTCACTCTAGGGCGTTGCTCCACCAGATCGAATAGTTAGGTCCTTAGAAGTCAACGCCAGAAGCATAATGTACAATATAAGTATAACAGTTTTTCCATCGTATAAAACGAATAATAGCAACCAGTGTGAAAGTTATGGTCATTTCTACGTTCCGGGCAACCTAGGCTTCACTCTAGGGCGTTGCTCTACCAGATCGAATAGTTAGGGCCTTAGAAGTCAACGCCCGAAGCATAAAATACAATATAAATACAACAGTTTTTCCATCGTATAAAACGAATAATTGCAACCAGTGTGAAAGTTATGGTCATTTCTACATTCCGAAGAACCTAGACTTCACTCTAGGGCGTAGCTCCAACAGATTGAATAGTTAGGGCCTTAGAAGTCAACGCCCGAAGCATAAAATGCAATAAAAATACAACAGTTTTTCCATCGTATAACAGGATTAATTGCAACCAGTTTGAAAGTGATGGTCATTTCTACGTTCCGGGCAACCTAGGCTTCACTCTAGGGCGTTGCTCCACTAGATCGAATAGCTAGGGCCATAGAAGTCAACGCCAGAAGCATAAAATACGATATAAATACAACAGCTTTTGCATCGTATAACAGGAATAATTGCAAACAGTGTGAAAGTAATTGTCATTTCTACGTTCCGGGCAACCTAGGCTTCACTCTAGGGCGTTGCTCCACCAGATTAAACAGTTAGGGCCTTAGAAGTCAACGCCCGAAGCATAAAATACAAAATAAATAGAACAGTTTTTCCATTGTATAAAACGAATAATTGCTACCAGAGTAAAAGTTATGGTCATTTCTACGTTCCGGGCAGCCTAGGCTTCACCCTAGGGCGTTGTTCCACCAGATCGAATAGTTAGGGCCTTAGAAGTCAACGCCCGAAGCATAAAATACAAAATAAATAGAACAGTTTTTCCATTGTATAAAACGAATAATTGCTACCAGAGTAAAAGTTATGGTCATTTCTACGTTCCGGGCAGCCTAGGCTTCACCCTAGGGCGTTGTTCCACCAGATCGAATAGTTAGGGCCTTGGAAGTGAACGCCAGAAGCATAAAATACAAAATAAATACAACAGTTTTTCCATAGTATAAAACGAATAATTGCAACCAGTGTGAAAGCTATGGTCATTTCTACATTCCGAGCAACCTAGGCTTCACTCTAGGGCGTTGCTCCAACAGATTGAATAGTCAGGGCCTTAGAAGTCAACGCCCGAAGCATAAAATGCAATAAAAATACAACAGTTTTTCCATCGTATAACTGGATTAATTGCAACCGGTTTGAAAGTGATGGTCATTTCTACGTTCCGGGCAACCTAGGCTTCGCTCTAGGGCGTTGCTCCACCAGATCGAATAGTTAGGTCCTTAGAAGTCAACGCCAGAAGCATAAAATACGATATAAATACAACAGTTTTTCCCTCGTAGAAAACGAATAATTGCTACCAGTGTAAAAGTTATGGTCATTTCTACGTTCCGGGCAACCTAGGCTTCACCCTAGGGCGTTGTTCCACCAGATCGAATAGCTACGGCCTTAGAAGCCTACGCCTGAAGCATAAAATACAATAAAAATACAACAGTCTTTTCATCGTATAACCGGAATAATTGCAACATGCGTGAAAGTAATGACCATTTCGGCGTTTCGGGCATCCTAGACTTAACTCTGAGGCATTGCTCCACCAGATTGAATAGTTAGGGCCTAAGGAGTCAACGCCAGAAGCATAAAGTACGATATAAATACAACAGCTTTTGCATCGTATAAAAGGAATAATTGCAAACAGTGTGAAAGTAATTGTCACTTCTACGTTCCGGGCAACCTAGGCTTCACTCTAGGGCGTTGCTTCACCAGATCAAACAGTTAGGGCCTAAGAAGTGAACGCCAGAAGCATTAAGTACAATATAAATACAACAGTTTTTCCATCGTATAAAACGAATAATTGCTACCAGTGTAAAAGTTATGGTCATTTCTACGTTCCGGGCAACCTAGGCTTCACTCTAGGGCGTTGCTCCACCAGATCGAATAGTTAGGTCCTTAGAAGTCAACGCCAGAAGCATAAAGTACGATATAAATACAACAGCTTTTGCATCGTATAAAAGGAATAATTGCAAACAGTGTGAAAGTAATTGTCACTTCTACGTTCCGGGCAACCTAGGCTTCACTCTAGGGCGTTGCTTCACCAGATCAAACAGTTAGGGCCTAAGAAGTGAACGCCAGAAGCATTAAGTACAATATAAATACAACAGTTTTTCCATCGTATAAAACGAATAATTGCTACCAGTGTAAAAGTTATGGTCATTTCTACGTTCCGGGCAACCTAGGCTTCACTCTAGGGCGTTGCTCCACCAGATCGAATAGTTAGGTCCTTAGAAGTCAACGCCAGAAGCATAAAATACGATATAAATACAACAGTTTTTCCCTCGTAGAAAACGAATAATTGCAACCAGTGTGAAAATTATGGTCATTTCTATATTCCGAGCAACCTAGGCTTCACTCTAGGGCGGGGCTCCGCCATATCGAATAGCTACGGCCTTAGAAGCCTACGCCTGAAGCATAAAATACAATAAAAATACAACAGTCTTTTCATCGTATAACCGGAATAATTGCAACATGCGTGAAAGTAATGACCATTTCGGCGTTTCGGGCATCCTAGACTTAACTCTGAGGCATTGCTCCACCAGATTGAATAGTTAGGGCCTAAGGAGTCAACGCCAGAAGCATAGAATACAATATAAATATAACAGTTTTTCCATCGTATAAAACGAATAATAGCAACCAGTGTGAAAGTAATTGTCATTTCTACGTTCCGGGCAACCTAGGCTTCACTCTAGGGCGCTGCTCCACCAGATCAAACAGTTAGGGCGTTAGAAGTCAACGCCCGAAGCATAAAATACAAAATAAATAGAACAGTTTTTCCATTGTATAAAACGAATAATTGTTACCAGTGTAAAAGTTATGGTCATTTCTACGTTCCGGGCCACCTAGGCTTCACCCTAGGGCGTTGTTCCACCAGATCGAATAGTTAGGGCCTAAGAAGTGAACGCCAGAAGCATAAAATACAATATAAATACAACAGTTTTTCCATCGTATAAAACGAGTAATTGCAACCAGTGTGAAAGCTATGGTCATTTCTACATTCCGAGCAACCTAGGCTTCACTCTAGGGCGTTGCTCCAACAGATTGAATAGTCAGGGCCTTAGAAGTCAACGCCCGAAGCATAAAATGCAATAAAAATACAACAGTTTTTCCATCGTATAACGGGATTAATTGCAACAAGCGTGAAAGTAATGATCATTTCGGCGTTTCGGGCATCCTAGACTTAACTCTGAGGCATTGCTCCACCAGATCGAATAGTTAGGACCTAAGAAGTCAACGCCAGAAGCATAAAATACAATATAAATACAACAGCTTTTCCATCGTAAAAAACGAATAATCGCAACCAGTGTGAAAGTTATGGTTATTTCTACATTCCGAGCAACCTAGGGTTTACTCGAGAGCGTTGCTCCACCAGATCGAATAGTTAGGTCCTTAGAAGTCAACGCCAGAAGCATAATGTACAATATAAGTATAACAGTTTTTCCATCGTATAAAACGAATAATAGCAACCAGTGTGAAAGTTATGGTCATTTCTACGTTCCGGGCAACCTAGGCTTCACTCTAGGGCGTTGCTCTACCAGATCGAATAGTTAGGGCCTTAGAAGTCAACGCCCGAAGCATAAAATACAATATAAATACAACAGTTTTTCCATCGTATAAAACGAATAATTGCAACCAGTGTGAAAGTTATGGTCATTTCTACATTCCGAAGAACCTAGACTTCACTCTAGGGCGTAGCTCCAACAGATTGAATAGTTAGGGCCTTAGAAGTCAACGCCCGAAGCATAAAATGCAATAAAAATACAACAGTTTTTCCATCGTATAACAGGATTAATTGCAACCAGTTTGAAAGTGATGGTCATTTCTACGTTCCGGGCAACCTAGGCTTCACTCTAGGGCGTTGCTCCACTAGATCGAATAGCTAGGGCCATAGAAGTCAACGCCAGAAGCATAAAATACGATATAAATACAACAGCTTTTGCATCGTATAACAGGAATAATTGCAAACAGTGTGAAAGTAATTGTCATTTCTACGTTCCGGGCAACCTAGGCTTCACTCTAGGGCGTTGCTCCACCAGATTAAACAGTTAGGGCCTTAGAAGTCAACGCCCGAAGCATAAAATACAAAATAAATAGAACAGTTTTTCCATTGTATAAAACGAATAATTGCTACCAGAGTAAAAGTTATGGTCATTTCTACGTTCCGGGCAGCCTAGGCTTCACCCTAGGGCGTTGTTCCACCAGATCGAATAGTTAGGGCCTTAGAAGTCAACGCCCGAAGCATAAAATACAAAATAAATAGAACAGTTTTTCCATTGTATAAAACGAATAATTGCTACCAGAGTAAAAGTTATGGTCATTTCTACGTTCCGGGCAGCCTAGGCTTCACCCTAGGGCGTTGTTCCACCAGATCGAATAGTTAGGGCCTTGGAAGTGAACGCCAGAAGCATAAAATACAAAATAAATACAACAGTTTTTCCATAGTATAAAACGAATAATTGCAACCAGTGTGAAAGCTATGGTCATTTCTACATTCCGAGCAACCTAGGCTTCACTCTAGGGCGTTGCTCCAACAGATTGAATAGTCAGGGCCTTAGAAGTCAACGCCCGAAGCATAAAATGCAATAAAAATACAACAGTTTTTCCATCGTATAACTGGATTAATTGCAACCGGTTTGAAAGTGATGGTCATTTCTACGTTCCGGGCAACCTAGGCTTCGCTCTAGGGCGTTGCTCCACCAGATCGAATAGTTAGGTCCTTAGAAGTCAACGCCAGAAGCATAAAATACGATATAAATACAACAGTTTTTCCCTCGTAGAAAACGAATAATTGCTACCAGTGTAAAAGTTATGGTCATTTCTACGTTCCGGGCAACCTAGGCTTCACCCTAGGGCGTTGTTCCACCAGATCGAATAGCCAGGGCCTAAGAAGTGTACGCCAGAAGCATAAAATGCAATAAAAATGCAACAGTCTTTCCATCCTATAACAGGAATAATTGCAACCCGTGTGAAAGTGATGGTCATTTGTACGTTCCAGGGAACCTAGGCTACACTCTAGGGCGTTGCTCCACCAGATCGAATTGTTAGGGCTAAAGAAGTCAACGCCAGAAGCATAAAATACAATATAAATACAACAGTTTTTCCATCGTATAAAACGAATAATTGCTACCAGTGTAAAAGTTATGGTCATTTCTACGTTCCGGGCAACCTAGGCTTCACCCAAGGGCGTTGTTCCACCAGATCGAATAGTTAGGGCCTAACAAGTGAACGCCAGAAGCATAAAATACAATATAAATACAACAGTTTTTCCATCGTATAAAACGAATAATTGCAACCAGTGTGAAAGCTATTGTCATTTCTACATTCCGAGCAACCTAGGCTTCACTCTAGGGCGTTGCTCCAACAGATTGAATAGTCAGGGCCTTAGAACTCAACGCCCTAAGCATAAAATACAAAATAAATAGAACAGTTTTTCCATTGTATAAAACGAATAATTGTTACCAGTGTAAAAGTTATGGTCATTTCTACGTTCCGGGCCACCTAGGCTTCACCCTAGGGCGTTGTTCCTCCAGATCGAATAGTTAGGGCCTAAGAAGTGAACGCCAGAAGCATAAAATACAATATAAATACAACAGTTTTTCCATCGTATAAAACGAATAATTGCAACCAGTGTGAAAGCTATGGTCATTTCTACATTCCGAGCAACCTAGGCTTCACTCTAGGGCGTTGCTCCAACAGATTGAACAGTCAGGGCCTTAGAAGTCAACGCCCGAAGCATAAAATGCAATAAAAATACAACAGTTTTTCCATCGTATAACAGGATTAATTGCAACCAGTTTGAAAGTGATGGTCATTTCTACGTTCCGGGCAACCTAGGCTTCACTCTAAGGCGTTGCTCCACTAGATCGAATAGCTAGGGCCATTGAAGTCAACGCCAGAAGCATAAAATACGACATAAATACAACAGCTTTTGCATCGTATAACAGGAATAATTGCAAACAGTGTGAAAGTAATTGTCATTTCTACGTTCCCGGCAACCTAGGCTTCACTCTAGGGCGTTGCTCCACCAGATTAAACAGTTAGGGCCTTAGAAGTCAACGCCCGAAGCATAAAATACAAAATAAATAGAACAGTTTTTCCATTGTATAAAACGAATAATTGCTACCAGAGTAAAAGTTATGGTCATTTCTGTATTCCGAGCAACCTAGGCTTCACCCTAGGGCGTTGTTCCACCAGATCGAATAGTCAGGGCCTAGGAAGTGAACGCCAGAAGCATAAAATGCAATAAAAATACAACAGACTTTCCATCGTATAACAGGAATAATTGCAACCCGTGTGAAAGTGATGGTCACTTGTACGTTCCAGGGAACCTAGGCTTCACTCTAGGGCGTTGCTCCACCAGATCGAATTGTTAGGGCCAAAGATGTCAACGCCCGAAGCATAAAATACAAAATAAATAGAACAGTTTTTCCATTGTATAAAACTAATAATTGCTACCAGTGTAAAAGTTATGGTCATTTTTACGTTCCGGGCAACCTAGGCTTCACCCTAGGGCATTGTTCCATCAGATCGAATAGTTAGGCCTTAAGAAGTGAACGCTGAAGCCTAAAACACAATATAAATACAACAGTTTTTACATCGTAGAAAACGAATAATTGCAACCAGTGTGAAAGTTATGGTCATTTCTACATTCCGAGCAACCTAGGCTTCACTCTAGGGCGTTGCTCCAACAGACTGAATAGTCAGGGCCTTATAAGTCAACGCCCGGAGCATAAAATGCAATAAAAATACAACAGTTTTTCCATCGTATAACAGGATTAATTGCAACCAGTTTGAAAGTTATGGTCATTTTTACGTTCCGGGCAGCCTAGGCTTCACCCTAGGGCATTGTTCCGTCAGATCGAATAGTTAGGCCTTAAGAAGTGAACGCTGAAGCCTAAAATACAATATAAATACAACAGTTTTTCCATCGTAGAAAACGAATAATTGCAACCAGTGTGAAAGTTATGGTCATTTCTGTATTCCGAGCAACCTAGGCTTCACTCTAGGGCGGTGCTCCACCATATCGAATAGCTACGGCCTTAGAAGCCTACGCCTGAAGCATAAAATACAATAAAAATACAACGGTCTTTTCATCGTATAACAGGAATAATTGCAACAATCGTGAAAGTAATGATCATTTCGGTGTTTCGGGCATCCTAGACTTAACTCTGAGGCATTGCTCCACCAGATCGAATAGTTAGGACCTAAGAAGTCAACGCCAGAAGCATAAAATACAATATAAATACAACAGTTTTTCCATCGTATAAAACGAATAATTGCTACCAGTGTAAAAGTTATGGTCATTTCTACGTTCCGGGCAACCTAGGCTTCACCCAAGGGCGTTGCTCCAACAGATTGAATAGTCAGGGCCTTAGAAGTCAACGCCCGAAGCATAAAATACAAAATAAATAGAACAGTTTTTCCATTGTGTAAAACGAATAATTGTTACCAGTGTAAAAGTTATGGTCATTTCTACGTTCCGAGCAACCTAGGCTTCACTCTAGGGCGTTGCTCCAACAGATTGAATAGTCAGGGCCTTAGAACTCAACGCCCGAAGCATAAAATACAAAATAAATAGAACAGTTTTTCCATTGTATAAAACGAATAATTGTTACCAGTGTAAAAGTTATGGTCATTTCTACGTTCCGGGCCACCTAGGCTTCACCCTAGGGCGTTGTTCCACCAGATCGAATAGTTAGGGCCTAAGAAGTGAACGCCAGAAGCATAAAATACAATATAAATACAACAGTTTTTCCATCGTATAAAACGAATAATTGCAACCAGTGTGAAAGCTATGGTCATTTCTACATTCCGAGCAACCTAGGCTTCACTCTAGGGCGTTGCTCCAACAGATTGAATAGTCAGGGCCTTAGAAGTCAACGCCCGAAGCATAAAATGCAATAAAAATACAACAGTTTTTCCATCGTATAACAGGATTAATTGCAACCAGTTTGAAAGTGATGGTTATTTCTACGTTCCGGGCAGCCTAGGCTTCACTCTAGGGCGTTGCTCCACTAGATCGAATAGCTAGGGCCATTGAAGTCAACGCCAGAAGCATAAAATACGATATAAATACAACAGCTTTTGCATCGTATAACAGGAGTAATTGCAAACAGTGTGAAAGTAATTGTCATTTCTACGTTCCCGGCAACCTAGGCTTCACTCTAGGGCGTTGCTCCACCAGATTAAACAGTTAGGGCCTTAGAAGTCAACGCCCGAAGCATAAAATACAAAATAAATAGAACAGTTTATCCATTGTATAAAACGAATAATTGCTACCAGAGTAAAAGTTATGGTCATTTCTGTATTCCGAGCAACCTAGGCTTCACCCTAGGGCGTTGTTCCACCAGATCGAATAGTCAGAGCCTAGGAAGTGAACGCCAGAAGCATAAAATGCAATAAAAATACAACAGACTTTCCATCGTATAACAGGAATAATTGCAACCCGTGTGAAAGTGATGGTCACTTGTACGTTCCAGGGAACCTAGGCTTCACTCTAGGGCGTTGCTCCACCAGATCGAATTGTTAGGGCCAAAGATGTCAACGCCCGAAGCATAAAATACAAAATAAATAGAACAGTTTTTCCATTGCATAAAACTAATAATTGCTACCAGTGTAAAAGTTATGGTCATTTTTACGTTCCGGGCAACCTAGGCTTCACCCTAGGGCATTGTTCCATCAGATCGAATAGTTAGGCCTTAAGAAGTGAACGCTGAAGCCTAAAACACAATATAAATACACCAGTTTTTCCATCGTAGAAAACGAATAATTGCAACCAGTGTGAAAGTTATGGTCATTTCTACATTCCGAGCAACCTAGGCTTCACTCTAGGGCGTTGCTCCAACAGACTGAATAGTCAGGGCCTTATAAGTCAACGCCCGGAGCATAAAATGCAATAAAAATACAACAGTTTTTCCATCGTATAACAGGATTAATTGCAACCAGTTTGAAAGTGATGGTCATTTCTACGTTCCGTGCAACCTAGGCTTCACCCTAGGGCATTGTTCCATCAGATCGAATAGTTAGGCCTTAAGAAGTGAACGCTGAAGCCTAAAATACAATATAAATACAACAGTTTTTCCATCGTAGAAAACGAATAATTGCAACCAGTGTGAAAGTTATGGTCATTTCTGTATTCCGAGCAACCTAGGCTTCACCCTAGGGCGTTGTTCCTGCAGATCGAATAGTCAGGGCCTAGGATGTGAACGCCAGAGGCATAAAATGCAATAAAAATACAACAGACTTTCCATCGTATAACAGGAATAATTGCAACCCGTGTGAAAGTGATGGTCACTTGTACGTTCCAGGGAACCTAGGCTTCACTCTAGGGCGTTGCTCCACCAGATCGAATTGTTAGGGCCAAAGAAGTCAACGCCCGAAGCATAAAATACAAAATAAATTGAACAGTTTTTCCATTGTATAAAATGAATAATTGCTACCAGTGTAAAAGTTATGGTCATTTTTACGTTCCGGGCAACCTAGGCTTCACCCTAGGGCATTGTTCCGTCAGATCGAATAGTTAGGCCTTAAGAAGTGAACGCTGAAGCCTAAAATACAATATAAATACAACAGTTTTTCCATCGTAGAAAACGAATAATTGCAACCAGTGTGAAAGTTATGGTCATTTCTGTATTCCGAGCAACCTAGGCTTCACTCTAGGGCGGTGATCCACCATATCGAATAGCTACGGCCTTAGAAGCCTACGCCTGAAGCATAAAATACAATAAAAATACAATGGTCTTTTCATCGTATAACAGGAATAATTGCAACAAGCGTGAAAGTAATGATCATTTCGGCGTTTCGGGCATCCTAGACTTAACTCTGAGGCATTGCTCCACCAGATCGAATAGTTAGGACCTAAGAAGTCAACGCCAGAAGCATAAAATACAATATAAATACAACAGTTTTTCCATCGTATAAAACGAATAATTGCTACCAGTGTAAAAGTTATGGTCATTTCTACGTTCCGGGCAACCTAGGCTTCACCCAAGGGCGTTGCTCCAACAGATTGAATAGTCAGGGCCTTAGAAGTCAACGCCCGAAGCATAAAATACAAAATAAATAGAACAGTTTTTCCATTGTATAAAACGAATAATTGTTACCAGTGTAAAAGTTATGGTCATTTCTACGTTCCGGGCCACCTAGGCTTCACCCTAGGGCGTTGTTCCACCAGATCGAATAGTTAGGGCCTAAGAAGTGAACGCCAGAAGCATAAAATACAATATTAATACAACAGTTTTTCCATCGTATAAAACGAATAATTGCAACCAGTGTGAAAGCTATGGTCATTTCTACGTTCCGGGTAACCTAGGCTTCACCCAAGGGCGTTGCTCCAACAGATTGAATAGTCAGGGCCTTAGAAGTCAACGCCCGAAGCATAAAATACAAAATAAATAGAACAGTTTTTCCATTGTATAAAACGAATAATTGTTACCAGTGTAAAAGTTATGGTCATTTCTACGTTCCGGGCCACCTAGGCTTCACCCTAGGGCGTTGTTCCACCAGATCGAATAGTTACGGCCTAAGAAGTGAACGCCAGAAGCATAAAATACAATATAAATACAACAGTTTTTCCATCGTATAAAACGAATAATTGCAACCAGTGTGAAAGCTATGGTCATTTCTACATTCCGAGCAACCTAGGCTTCACTCTAGGGCGTTGCTCCAACAGATTGAATAGTCAGGGCCTTAGAAGTCAACGCCCGAAGCATAAAATCCAATAAAAATACAACAGTTTTTCCATCGTATAACAGGATTAATTGCAACCAGTTTGAAAGTGATGGTCATTTCTACGTTCCGGGCAGCCTAGGCTTCACTCTAGGGCGTTGCTCCACTAGATCGAATAGCTAGGGCCATTGAAGTCAACGCCAGGAGCATAAAATACGATATAAATACAACAGCTTTTGCATCGTATAACAGGAATAATTGCAAACAGTGTGAAAGTAATTGTCATTTCTACGTTCCCGGCAACCTAGGCTTCACTCTAGGGCGTTGCTCCACCAGATTAAACAGTTAGGGCCTTAGAAGTCAACGCCCGAAGCATAAAATACAAAATAAATAGAACAGTTTTTCCATTGTATAAAACGAATAATTGCTACCAGAGTAAAAGTTATGGTCATTTCTGTATTCCGAGCAACCTAGGCTTCACCCTAGGGCGTTGTTCCACCAGATCGAATAGTCAGAGCCTAGGAAGTGAACGCCAGAAGCATAAAATGCAATAAAAATACAACAGACTTTCCATCGTATAACAGGAATAATTGCAACCCGTGTGAAAGTGATGGTCACTTGTACGTTCCAGGGAACCTAGGCTTCACTCTAGGGCGTTGCTCCACCAGATCGAATTGTTAGGGCCAAAGATGTCAACGCCCGAAGCATAAAATACAAAATAAATAGAACAGTTTTTCCATTGCATAAAACTAATAATTGCTACCAGTGTAAAAGTTATGGTCATTTTTACGTTCCGGGCAACCTAGGCTTCACCCTAGGGCATTGTTCCATCAGATCGAATAGTTAGGCCTTAAGAAGTGAACGCTGAAGCCTAAAACACAATATAAATACACCAGTTTTTCCATCGTAGAAAACGAATAATTGCAACCAGTGTGAAAGTTATGGTCATTTCTACATTCCGAGCAACCTAGGCTTCACTCTAGGGCGTTGCTCCAACAGACTGAATAGTCAGGGCCTTATAAGTCAACGCCCGGAGCATAAAATGCAATAAAAATACAACAGTTTTTCCATCGTATAACAGGATTAATTGCAACCAGTTTGAAAGTGATGGTCATTTCTACGTTCCGTGCAACCTAGGCTTCACCCTAGGGCATTGTTCCATCAGATCGAATAGTTAGGCCTTAAGAAGTGAACGCTGAAGCCTAAAATACAATATAAATACAACAGTTTTTCCATCGTAGAAAACGAATAATTGCAACCAGTGTGAAAGTTATGGTCATTTCTGTATTCCGAGCAACCTAGGCTTCACCCTAGGGCGTTGTTCCTGCAGATCGAATAGTCAGGGCCTAGGATGTGAACGCCAGAGGCATAAAATGCAATAAAAATACAACAGACTTTCCATCGTATAACAGGAATAATTGCAACCCGTGTGAAAGTGATGGTCACTTGTACGTTCCAGGGAACCTAGGCTTCACTCTAGGGCGTTGCTCCACCAGATCGAATTGTTAGGGCCAAAGAAGTCAACGCCCGAAGCATAAAATACAAAATAAATTGAACAGTTTTTCCATTGTATAAAACGAATAATTGCTACCAGTGTAAAAGTTATGGTCATTTTTACGTTCCGGGCAACCTAGGCTTCACCCTAGGGCATTGTTCCGTCAGATCGAATAGTTAGGCCTTAAGAAGTGAACGCTGAAGCCTAAAATACAATATAAATACAACAGTTTTTCCATCGTAGAAAACGAATAATTGCAACCAGTGTGAAAGTTATGGTCATTTCTGTATTCCGAGCAACCTAGGCTTCACTCTAGGGCGGTGATCCACCATATCGAATAGCTACGGCCTTAGAAGCCTACGCCTGAAGCATAAAATACAATAAAAATACAACGGTCTTTTCATCGTATAACAGGAATAATTGCAACAAGCGTGAAAGTAATGATCATTTCGGCGTTTCGGGCATCCTAGACTTAACTCTGAGGCATTGCTCCACCAGATCGAATAGTTAGGACCTAAGAAGTCAACGCCAGAAGCATAAAATACAATATAAATACAACAGTTTTTCCATCGTATAAAACGAATAATTGCTACCAGTGTAAAAGTTATGGTCATTTCTACGTTCCGGGCAACCTAGGCTTCACCCAAGGGCGTTGCTCCAACAGATTGAATAGTCAGGGCCTTAGAAGTCAACGCCCGAAGCATAAAATACAAAATAAATAGAACAGTTTTTCCATTGTATAAAACGAATAATTGTTACCAGTGTAAAAGTTATGGTCATTTCTACGTTCCGAGCAACCTAGGCTTCACTCTAGGGCGTTGCTCCAACAGATTGAATAGTCAGGGCCTTAGAACTCAACGCCCGAAGCATAAAATACAAAATAAATAGAACAGTTTTTCCATTGTATAAAACGAATAATTGTTACCAGTGTAAAAGTTATGGTCATTTCTACGTTCCGGGCCACCTAGGCTTCACCCTAGGGCGTTGTTCCACCAGATCGAATAGTTAGGGCCTAAGAAGTGAACGCCAGAAGCATAAAATACAATATAAATACAACAGTTTTTCCATCGTATAAAACGAATAATTGCAACCAGTGTGAAAGCTATGGTCATTTCTACATTCCGAGCAACCTAGGCTTCACTCTAGGGCGTTGCTCCAACAGATTGAATAGTCAGGGCCTTAGAAGTCAACGCCCGAAGCATAAAATGCAATAAAAATACAACAGTTTTTCCATCGTATAACAGGATTAATTGCAACCAGTTTGAAAGTGATGGTTATTTCTACGTTCCGGGCAGCCTAGGCTTCACTCTAGGGCGTTGCTCCACTAGATCGAATAGCTAGGGCCATTGAAGTCAACGCCAGAAGCATAAAATACGATATAAATACAACAGCTTTTGCATCGTGTAACAGGAATAATTGCAAACAGTGTGAAAGTAATTGTCATTTCTACGTTCCCGGCAACCTAGGCTTCACTCTAGGGCGTTGCTCCACCAGATTAAACAGTTAGGGCCTTAGAAGTCAACGCCCGAAGCATAAAATACAAAATAAATAGAACAGTTTTTCCATTGTATAAAACGAATAATTGCTACCAGAGTAAAAGTTATGGTCATTTCTGTATTCCGAGCAACCTAGGCTTCACCCTAGGGCGTTGTTCCACCAGATCGAATAGTCAGAGCCTAGGAAGTGAACGCCAGAAGCATAAAATGCAATAAAAATACAACAGACTTTCCATCGTATAACAGGAATAATTGCAACCCGTGTGAAAGTGATGGTCACTTGTACGTTCCAGGGAACCTAGGCTTCACTCTAGGGCGTTGCTCCACCAGATCGAATTGTTAGGGCCAAAGATGTCAACGCCCGAAGCATAAAATACAAAATAAATAGAACAGTTTTTCCATTGTATAAAACGAATAATTGCTACCAGAGTAAAAGTTATGGTCATTTCTGTATTCCGAGCAACCTAGGCTTCACCCTAGGGCGTTGTTCCACCAGATCGAATAGTCAGAGCCTAGGAAGTGAACGCCAGAAGCATAAAATGCAATAAAAATACAACAGACTTTCCATCGTATAACAGGAATAATTGCAACCCGTGTGAAAGTGATGGTCACTTGTACGTTCCAGGGAACCTAGGCTTCACTCTAGGGCGTTGCTCCACCAGATCGAATTGTTAGGGCCAAAGATGTCAACGCCCGAAGCATAAAATACAAAATAAATAGAACAGTTTTTCCATTGCATAAAACTAATAATTGCTACCAGTGTAAAAGTTATGGTCATTTTTACGTTCCGGGCAACCTAGGCTTCACCCTAGGGCATTGTTCCATCAGATCGAATAGTTAGGCCTTAAGAAGTGAACGCTGAAGCCTAAAACACAATATAAATACACCAGTTTTTCCATCGTAGAAAACGAATAATTGCAACCAGTGTGAAAGTTATGGTCATTTCTACATTCCGAGCAACCTAGGCTTCACTCTAGGGCGTTGCTCCAACAGACTGAATAGTCAGGGCCTTATAAGTCAACGCCCGGAGCATAAAATGCAATAAAAATACAACAGTTTTTCCATCGTATAACAGGATTAATTGCAACCAGTTTGAAAGCGATGGTCATTTCTACGTTCCGTGCAACCTAGACTTCACCCTAGGGCATTGTTCCATCAGATCGAATAGTTAGGCCTTAAGAAGTGAACGCTGAAGCCTAAAATACAATATAAATACAACAGTTTTTCCATCGTAGAAAACGAATAATTGCAACCAGTGTGAAAGTTATGGTCATTTCTGTATTCCGAGCAACCTAGGCTTCACCCTAGGGCGTTGTTCCTGCAGATCGAATAGTCAGGGCCTAGGATGTGAACGCCAGAGGCATAAAATGCAATAAAAATACAACAGACTTTCCATCGTATAACAGGAATAATTGCAACCCGTGTGAAAGTGATGGTCACTTGTACGTTCCAGGGAACCTAGGCTTCACTCTAGGGCGTTGCTCCACCAGATCGAATTGTTAGGGCCAAAGAAGTCAACGCCCGAAGCATAAAATACAAAATAAATTGAACAGTTTTTCCATTGTATAAAACGAATAATTGCTACCAGTGTAAAAGTTATGGTCATTTTTACGTTCCGGGCAACCTAGGCTTCACCCTAGGGCATTGTTCCGTCAGATCGAATAGTTAGGCCTTAAGAAGTGAACGCTGAAGCCTAAAATACAATATAAATACAACAGTTTTTCCATCGTAGAAAACGAATAATTGCAACCAGTGTGAAAGTTATGGTCATTTCTGTATTCCGAGCAACCTAGGCTTCACTCTAGGGCGGTGATCCACCATATCGAATAGCTACGGCCTTAGAAGCCTACGCCTGAAGCATAAAATACAATAAAAATACAACGGTCTTTTCATCGTATAACAGGAATAATTGCAACAAGCGTGAAAGTAATGATCATTTCGGCGTTTCGGGCATCCTAGACTTAACTCTGAGGCATTGCTCCACCAGATCGAATAGTTAGGACCTAAGAAGTCAACGCCAGAAGCATAAAATACAATATAAATACAACAGTTTTTCCATCGTATAAAACGAATAATTGCTACCAGTGTAAAAGTTATGGTCATTTCTACGTTCCGGGCAACCTAGGCTTCACCCAAGGGCGTTGCTCCAACAGATTGAATAGTCAGGGCCTTAGAAGTCAACGCCCGAAGCATAAAATACAAAATAAATAGAACAGTTTTTCCATTGTATAAAACGAATAATTGTTACCAGTGTAAAAGTTATGGTCATTTCTACGTTCCGGGCCACCTAGGCTTCACCCTAGGGCGTTGTTCCACCAGATCGAATAGTTAGGGCCTAAGAAGTGAACGCCAGAAGCATAAAATACAATATTAATACAACAGTTTTTCCATCGTATAAAACGAATAATTGCAACCAGTGTGAAAGCTATGGTCATTTCTACGTTCCGGGCAACCTAGGCTTCACCCAAGGGCGTTGCTCCAACAGATTGAATAGTCAGGGCCTTAGATGTCAACGCCCGAAGCATAAAATACAAAATAAATAGAACAGTTTTGCCATTGTATAAAACGAATAATTGTTACCAGTGTAAAAGTTATGGTCATTTCTACGTTCCGGGCCACCTAGGCTTCACCCTAGGGCGTTGTTCCACCAGATCGAATAGTTAGGGCCTAAGAAGTGAACGCCAGAAGCATAAAATACAATATTAATACAACACTTTTTCCATCGTATAAAACGAATAATTGCAACCAGTGTGAAAGTTATGGTCATTTCTGTATTCCCAGCAACCTAGGCTTCACCCTAGGGCGTTGTTCCACCAGATCGAATAGTCAGGGCCTAGGAAGTGAACGCCAGAAGCATAAAATGCAATAAAAATACAACAGACTTTCCATCGTATAACAGGAATAATTGCAACCCGTGTGAAAGTGATGGTCACTTGTACGTTCCAGGGAACCTAGGCTTCACTCTAGGGCGTTGCTCCACCAGATCGAATTGTTAGAGCCAAAGAGGTCAACGCCCGAAGCATAAAATACAAAATAAATTGAACAGTTTTTCCATTGTATAAAACGAATAATTGCTACCAGTGTAAAAGTTATGGTCATTTTTACGTTCCGGGCAACCTAGGCTTCACCCTAGGGCATTGTTCCGTCAGATCGAATAGTTAGGCCTTAAGAAGTGAACGCTGAAGCCTAAAATACAATATAAATACAACAGTTTTTCCATCGTAGAAAACGAATAATTGCAACCAGTGTGAAAGTTATGGTCATTTCTGTATTCCGAGCAACCTAGGCTTCACTCTAGGGCGGTGCTCCAACAGATTGAATAGTCAGGGCCTTAGCAGTCAACGCCCGAAGCATAAAATACAAAATAAATAGAACAGTTTTTCCATTGTATAAAACGAATAATTGTTACCAGTGTAAAAGTTATGGTCATTTCTACGTTCCGGGCCACCTAGGCTTCACCCTAGGGCGTTGTTCCACCAGATCGAATAGTTAGGGCCTAAGAAGTGAACGCCAGAAGCATAAAATACAATATTAATACAACAGTTTTTCCATCGTATAAAACGAATAATTGCAACCAGTGTGAAAGCTATGGTCATTTCTACATTCCGAGCAACCTAGGCTTCACTCTAGGGCGTTGCTCCAACAGATTGAATAGTCAGGGCCTTAGAAGTCAACGCCCGAAGCATAAAATGCTATAAAAATACAACAGTTTTTCCATCGTATAACGGGATTAATTGCAAAAAGTTTGAAAGTGATGGTCATTTCTACGTTCCGGGAAACCTAGGCTTCACTCTAGGGCGTTGCTCGACTAGATCGAATAGCTAGGGCCTAAGAAGTGAACGCCAGAAGCATAAAATACAATATAAATACAACAGTTTTTCCATTGTATAAAACGAATAATTGTTACCAGTGTAAAAGTTATGGTCATTTCTACGTTCCGGGCCACCTAGGCTTCACCCTAGGGCGTTGTTCCACCAGATCGAATAGTTAGGGCCTAAGAAGTGAACGCCAGAAGCATAAAATACAATATTAATACAACAGTTTTTCCATCGTATAAAACGAATAATTGCAACCAGTGTGAAAGCTATGGTCATTTCTACATTCCGAGCAACCTAGGCTTCACTCTAGGGCGTTGCTCCAACAGATTGAATAGTCAGGGCCTTAGAAGTCAACGCCCGAAGCATAAAATGCTATAAAAATACAACAGTTTTTCCATCGTATAACGGGATTAATTGCAAAAAGTTTGAAAGTGATGGTCATTTCTACGTTCCGGGAAACCTAGGCTTCACTCTAGGGCGTTGCTCCACTAGATCGAATAGCTAGGGCCTAAGAAGTGAACGCCAGAAGCATAAAATACAATATAAATACAACAGTTTTTCCATCGTATAAAACGAATAATTGCAACCAGTGTGAAAGCTATGGTCATTTCTACATTCCGAGCATCCTAGGCTTCACTCTAGGGCGTTGCTCCAACAGGTTGAATAGTCAGGGCCTTAGAAGTCAACGCCCGAAGCATAAAATGCAATAAAAATACAACAGTTTTTCCATCGTATAACAGGATTAATTGCAACCAGCTTGAAAGTGATGGTCATTTCTACGTTCCGGTCAATCTAGGCTTCACTCTAGGGCGTTGCTCCACCAGATCGAATAGTTAGGTCCTTAGAAGTCAACGCCAGAAGCATACAATACGATATAAATACAACAGCTTTTGCATCGTATAAAAGGAATAATTGTAAACAGTGTGAAAGTAATTGTCATTTCTACGTTCCGCGCAACCTAGGCTTCACTCTAGGGCGTTGCTCCACCAGATCAAACAGTTAGGGCCTTAGAAGTCAACGCCCGAAGCATAAAATACAATATAAATACAACAGTTTTTCCATCGTAGAAAACGAATAATTGCAACCAGTGTGAAAGTTATGGTCATTTCTGTATTCCGAGCAACCTAGGCTTCACCCTAGGGCGTTGTTCCTGCAGATCGAATAGTCAGGGCCTAGGATGTGAACGCCAGAGGCATAAAATGCAATAAAAATACAACAGACTTTCCATCGTATAACAGGAATAATTGCAACCCGTGTGAAAGTGATGGTCACTTGTACGTTCCAGGGAACCTAGGCTTCACTCTAGGGCGTTGCTCCACCAGATCGAATTGTTAGGGCCAAAGAAGTCAACGCCCGAAGCATAAAATACAAAATAAATTGAACAGTTTTTCCATTGTATAAAACGAATAATTGCTACCAGTGTAAAAGTTATGGTCATTTTTACGTTCCGGGCAACCTAGGCTTCACCCTAGGGCATTGTTCCGTCAGATCGAATAGTTAGGCCTTAAGAAGTGAACGCTGAAGCCTAAAATACAATATAAATACAACAGTTTTTCCATCGTAGAAAACGAATAATTGCAACCAGTGTGAAAGTTATGGTCATTTCTGTATTCCGAGCAACCTAGGCTTCACTCTAGGGCGGTGATCCACCATATCGAATAGCTACGGCCTTAGAAGCCTACGCCTGAAGCATAAAATACAATAAAAATACAACGGTCTTTTCATCGTATAACAGGAATAATTGCAACAAGCGTGAAAGTAATGATCATTTCGGCGTTTCGGGCATCCTAGACTTAACTCTGAGGCATTGCTCCACCAGATCGAATAGTTAGGACCTAAGAAGTCAACGCCAGAAGCATAAAATACAATATAAATACAACAGTTTTTCCATCGTATAAAACGAATAATTGCTACCAGTGTAAAAGTTATGGTCATTTCTACGTTCCGGGCAACCTAGGCTTCACCCAAGGGCGTTGCTCCAACAGATTGAATAGTCAGGGCCTTAGAAGTCAACGCCCGAAGCATAAAATACAAAATAAATAGAACAGTTTTTCCATTGTATAAAACGAATAATTGTTACCAGTGTAAAAGTTATGGTCATTTCTACGTTCCGAGCAACCTAGGCTTCACTCTAGGGCGTTGCTCCAACAGATTGAATAGTCAGGGCCTTAGAACTCAACGCCCGAAGCATAAAATACAAAATAAATAGAACAGTTTTTCCATTGTATAAAACGAATAATTGTTACCAGTGTAAAAGTTATGGTCATTTCTACGTTCCGGGCCACCTAGGCTTCACCCTAGGGCGTTGTTCCACCAGATCGAATAGTTAGGGCCTAAGAAGTGAACGCCAGAAGCATAAAATACAATATAAATACAACAGTTTTTCCATCGTATAAAACGAATAATTGCAACCAGTGTGAAAGCTATGGTCATTTCTACATTCCGAGCAACCTAGGCTTCACTCTAGGGCGTTGCTCCAACAGATTGAATAGTCAGGGCCTTAGAAGTCAACGCCCGAAGCATAAAATGCAATAAAAATACAACAGTTTTTCCATCGTATAACAGGATTAATTGCAACCAGTTTGAAAGTGATGGTTATTTCTACGTTCCGGGCAGCCTAGGCTTCACTCTAGGGCGTTGCTCCACTAGATCGAATAGCTAGGGCCATTGAAGTCAACGCCAGAAGCATAAAATACGATATAAATACAACAGCTTTTGCATCGTGTAACAGGAATAATTGCAAACAGTGTGAAAGTAATTGTCATTTCTACGTTCCCGGCAACCTAGGCTTCACTCTAGGGCGTTGCTCCACCAGATTAAACAGTTAGGGCCTTAGAAGTCAACGCCCGAAGCATAAAATACAAAATAAATAGAACAGTTTTTCCATTGTATAAAACGAATAATTGCTACCAGAGTAAAAGTTATGGTCATTTCTGTATTCCGAGCAACCTAGGCTTCACCCTAGGGCGTTGTTCCACCAGATCGAATAGTCAGAGCCTAGGAAGTGAACGCCAGAAGCATAAAATGCAATAAAAATACAACAGACTTTCCATCGTATAACAGGAATAATTGCAACCCGTGTGAAAGTGATGGTCACTTGTACGCTCCAGGGAACCTAGGCTTCACTCTAGGGCGTTGCTCCACCAGATCGAATTGTTAGGGCCAAAGATGTCAACGCCCGAAGCATAAAATACAAAATAAATAGAACAGTTTTTCCATTGTATAAAACGAATAATTGCTACCAGAGTAAAAGTTATGGTCATTTCTGTATTCCGAGCAACCTAGGCTTCACCCTAGGGCGTTGTTCCACCAGATCGAATAGTCAGAGCCTAGGAAGTGAACGCCAGAAGCATAAAATGCAATAAAAATACAACAGACTTTCCATCGTATAACAGGAATAATTGCAACCCGTGTGAAAGTGATGGTCACTTGTACGTTCCAGGGAACCTAGGCTTCACTCTAGGGCGTTGCTCCACCAGATCGAATTGTTAGGGCCAAAGATGTCAACGCCCGAAGCATAAAATACAAAATAAATAGAACAGTTTTTCCATTGCATAAAACTAATAATTGCTACCAGTGTAAAAGTTATGGTCATTTTTACGTTCCGGGCAACCTAGGCTTCACCCTAGGGCATTGTTCCATCAGATCGAATAGTTAGGCCTTAAGAAGTGAACGCTGAAGCCTAAAACACAATATAAATACACCAGTTTTTCCATCGTAGAAAACGAATAATTGCAACCAGTGTGAAAGTTATGGTCATTTCTACATTCCGAGCAACCTAGGCTTCACTCTAGGGCGTTGCTCCAACAGACTGAATAGTCAGGGCCTTATAAGTCAACGCCCGGAGCATAAAATGCAATAAAAATACAACAGTTTTTCCATCGTATAACAGGATTAATTGCAACCAGTTTGAAAGCGATGGTCATTTCTACGTTCCGTGCAACCTAGACTTCACCCTAGGGCATTGTTCCATCAGATCGAATAGTTAGGCCTTAAGAAGTGAACGCTGAAGCCTAAAATACAATATAAATACAACAGTTTTTCCATCGTAGAAAACGAATAATTGCAACCAGTGTGAAAGTTATGGTCATTTCTGTATTCCGAGCAACCTAGGCTTCACCCTAGGGCGTTGTTCCTGCAGATCGAATAGTCAGGGCCTAGGATGTGAACGCCAGAGGCATAAAATGCAATAAAAATACAACAGACTTTCCATCGTATAACAGGAATAATTGCAACCCGTGTGAAAGTGATGGTCACTTGTACGTTCCAGGGAACCTAGGCTTCACTCTAGGGCGTTGCTCCACCAGATCGAATTGTTAGGGCCAAAGAAGTCAACGCCCGAAGCATAAAATACAAAATAAATTGAACAGTTTTTCCATTGTATAAAACGAATAATTGCTACCAGTGTAAAAGTTATGGTCATTTTTACGTTCCGGGCAACCTAGGCTTCACCCTAGGGCATTGTTCCGTCAGATCGAATAGTTAGGCCTTAAGAAGTGAACGCTGAAGCCTAAAATACAATATAAATACAACAGTTTTTCCATCGTAGAAAACGAATAATTGCAACCAGTGTGAAAGTTATGGTCATTTCTGTATTCCGAGCAACCTAGGCTTCACTCTAGGGCGGTGATCCACCATATCGAATAGCTACGGCCTTAGAAGCCTACGCCTGAAGCATAAAATACAATAAAAATACAACGGTCTTTTCATCGTATAACAGGAATAATTGCAACAAGCGTGAAAGTAATGATCATTTCGGCGTTTCGGGCATCCTAGACTTAACTCTGAGGCATTGCTCCACCAGATCGAATAGTTAGGACCTAAGAAGTCAACGCCAGAAGCATAAAATACAATATAAATACAACAGTTTTTCCATCGTATAAAACGAATAATTGCTACCAGTGTAAAAGTTATGGTCATTTCTACGTTCCGGGCAACCTAGGCTTCACCCAAGGGCGTTGCTCCAACAGATTGAATAGTCAGGGCCTTAGAAGTCAACGCCCGAAGCATAAAATACAAAATAAATAGAACAGTTTTTCCATTGTATAAAACGAATAATTGTTACCAGTGTAAAAGTTATGGTCATTTCTACGTTCCGGGCCACCTAGGCTTCACCCTAGGGCGTTGTTCCACCAGATCGAATAGTTAGGGCCTAAGAAGTGAACGCCAGAAGCATAAAATACAATATTAATACAACAGTTTTTCCATCGTATAAAACGAATAATTGCAACCAGTGTGAAAGCTATGGTCATTTCTACGTTCCGGGCAACCTAGGCTTCACCCAAGGGCGTTGCTCCAACAGATTGAATAGTCAGGGCCTTAGATGTCAACGCCCGAAGCATAAAATACAAAATAAATAGAACAGTTTTGCCATTGTATAAAACGAATAATTGTTACCAGTGTAAAAGTTATGGTCATTTCTACGTTCCGGGCCACCTAGGCTTCACCCTAGGGCGTTGTTCCACCAGATCGAATAGTTAGGGCCTAAGAAGTGAACGCCAGAAGCATAAAATACAATATTAATACAACACTTTTTCCATCGTATAAAACGAATAATTGCAACCAGTGTGAAAGTTATGGTCATTTCTGTATTCCCAGCAACCTAGGCTTCACCCTAGGGCGTTGTTCCACCAGATCGAATAGTCAGGGCCTAGGAAGTGAACGCCAGAAGCATAAAATGCAATAAAAATACAACAGACTTTCCATCGTATAACAGGAATAATTGCAACCCGTGTGAAAGTGATGGTCACTTGTACGTTCCAGGGAACCTAGGCTTCACTCTAGGGCGTTGCTCCACCAGATCGAATTGTTAGAGCCAAAGAGGTCAACGCCCGAAGCATAAAATACAAAATAAATTGAACAGTTTTTCCATTGTATAAAACGAATAATTGCTACCAGTGTAAAAGTTATGGTCATTTTTACGTTCCGGGCAACCTAGGCTTCACCCTAGGGCATTGTTCCGTCAGATCGAATAGTTAGGCCTTAAGAAGTGAACGCTGAAGCCTAAAATACAATATAAATACAACAGTTTTTCCATCGTAGAAAACGAATAATTGCAACCAGTGTGAAAGTTATGGTCATTTCTGTATTCCGAGCAACCTAGGCTTCACTCTAGGGCGGTGCTCCAACAGATTGAATAGTCAGGGCCTTAGCAGTCAACGCCCGAAGCATAAAATACAAAATAAATAGAACAGTTTTTCCATTGTATAAAACGAATAATTGTTACCAGTGTAAAAGTTATGGTCATTTCTACGTTCCGGGCCACCTAGGCTTCACCCTAGGGCGTTGTTCCACCAGATCGAATAGTTAGGGCCTAAGAAGTGAACGCCAGAAGCATAAAATACAATATTAATACAACAGTTTTTCCATCGTATAAAACGAATAATTGCAACCAGTGTGAAAGCTATGGTCATTTCTACATTCCGAGCAACCTAGGCTTCACTCTAGGGCGTTGCTCCAACAGATTGAATAGTCAGGGCCTTAGAAGTCAACGCCCGAAGCATAAAATGCTATAAAAATACAACAGTTTTTCCATCGTATAACGGGATTAATTGCAAAAAGTTTGAAAGTGATGGTCATTTCTACGTTCCGGGAAACCTAGGCTTCACTCTAGGGCGTTGCTCGACTAGATCGAATAGCTAGGGCCTAAGAAGTGAACGCCAGAAGCATAAAATACAATATAAATACAACAGTTTTTCCATTGTATAAAACGAATAATTGTTACCAGTGTAAAAGTTATGGTCATTTCTACGTTCCGGGCCACCTAGGCTTCACCCTAGGGCGTTGTTCCACCAGATCGAATAGTTAGGGCCTAAGAAGTGAACGCCAGAAGCATAAAATACAATATTAATACAACAGTTTTTCCATCGTATAAAACGAATAATTGCAACCAGTGTGAAAGCTATGGTCATTTCTACATTCCGAGCAACCTAGGCTTCACTCTAGGGCGTTGCTCCAACAGATTGAATAGTCAGGGCCTTAGAAGTCAACGCCCGAAGCATAAAATGCTATAAAAATACAACAGTTTTTCCATCGTATAACGGGATTAATTGCAAAAAGTTTGAAAGTGATGGTCATTTCTACGTTCCGGGAAACCTAGGCTTCACTCTAGGGCGTTGCTCCACTAGATCGAATAGCTAGGGCCTAAGAAGTGAACGCCAGAAGCATAAAATACAATATAAATACAACAGTTTTTCCATCGTATAAAACGAATAATTGCAACCAGTGTGAAAGCTATGGTCATTTCTACATTCCGAGCATCCTAGGCTTCACTCTAGGGCGTTGCTCCAACAGGTTGAATAGTCAGGGCCTTAGAAGTCAACGCCCGAAGCATAAAATGCAATAAAAATACAACAGTTTTTCCATCGTATAACAGGATTAATTGCAACCAGCTTGAAAGTGATGGTCATTTCTACGTTCCGGTCAATCTAGGCTTCACTCTAGGGCGTTGCTCCACCAGATCGAATAGTTAGGTCCTTAGAAGTCAACGCCAGAAGCATACAATACGATATAAATACAACAGCTTTTGCATCGTATAAAAGGAATAATTGTAAACAGTGTGAAAGTAATTGTCATTTCTACGTTCCGCGCAACCTAGGCTTCACTCTAGGGCGTTGCTCCACCAGATCAAACAGTTAGGGCCTTAGAAGTCAACGCCCGAAGCATAAAATACAATATAAATACAACAGTTTTTCCATCGTAGAAAATAAATAATTGCAACCAGTGTGAAAGTTATGGTCATTTCTGTATTCCGAGCAACCTAGGCTTCACTCTAGGGCGGTGCTCCACCATATCGAATAGTTAGGTCCTTAGAAGTCAACGCCAGAAGCATAAAATACGATATAAATACAACAGTTTTTCCCTCGTAGAAAACGAATAATTGCAACCAGTGTGAAAGTTATGGTCATTTCTTCATTCCGAGCAACCTAGGCTTCACTCTAGGGCGTTGCTCCAACAGACTGAATAGTCAGGGCCTTATAAGTCAACGCCCGGAGCATAAAATGCAATAAAAATACAACAGTTTTTCCATCGTATAACAGGATTAATTGCAACCAGTTTGAAAGTGATGGTCATTTCTACGTTCCGGGCAACCTAGGCTTCACCCTAGGGCATTGTTCCATCAGATCGAATAGTTAGGCCTTAAGAAGTGAACGCTGAAGCCTAAAATACAATATAAATACAACAGTTTTTCCATCGTAGAAAACGAATAATTGCAACCAGTGTGAAAGTTATGGTCATTTCTGTATTCCCAGCAACCTAGGCTTCACCCTAGGGCGTTGTTCCACCAGATGGAATAGTCAGGGCCTAGGAAGTGAACGCCAGAAGCATAAAATGCAATAAAAATACAACAGACTTTCCATCGTATAACAGGAATAATTGCAACCCGTGTGAAAGTGATGGTCACTTGTACGTTCCAGGGAACCTAGGCTTCACTCTAGGGCGTTGCTCCACCAGATCGAATTGTTAGGGCCAAAGAAGTCAACGCCCGAAGCATAAAATACAAAATAAATTGAACAGTTTTTCCATTGTATAAAACGAATAATTGCTACCAGTGTAAAAGTTATGGTCATTTTTACGTTCCGGGCAACCTAGGCTTCACCCTAGGGCATTGTTCCGTCAGATCGAATAGTTAGGCCTTAAGAAGTGAACGCTGAAGCCTAAAATACAATATAAATACAACAGTTTTTCCATCGTAGAAAACGAATAATTGCAACCAGTGTGAAAGTTATGGTCATTTCTGTATTCCGAGCAACCTAGGCTTCACTCTAGGGTGTTGCTCCAACAGATTGAATAGTCAGGGCCTTAGAAGTCAACGCCCGAAGCATAAAATACAAAATAAATAGAACAGTTTTTCCATTGTATAAAACGAATAATTGTTACCAGTGTAAAAGTTATCGTCATTTCTACGTTCCGGGCCACCTAGGCTTCACCCTAGGGCGTTGTTCCACCAGATCGAATAGTTAGGGCCTAAGAAGTGAACGCCAGAAGCATAAAATACAATATTAATACAACATTTTTTCCATCGTATAAAACGAATAATTGCAACCAGTGTGAAAGCTATGGTCATTTCTACATTCCGAGCAACCTAGGCTTCACTCTAGGGCGTTGCTCCAACAGATTGAATAGTCAGGGCCTTAGAAGTCAACGCCCGAAGCATAAAATGCAATAAAAATACAACAGTTTTTCCATCGTATAACGGGATTAATTGCAAAAAGTTTGAAAGTGATGGTCATTTCTACGTTCCGGGAAACCTAGGCTTCACTCTAGGGCGTTGCTCCACTAGATCGAATAGCTAGGGCCTAAGAAGTGAACGCCAGAAGCATAAAATACAATATAAATACAACAGTTTCTCCATCGTATAAAACGAATAATTGCAACCAGTGTGAAAGCTATGGTCATTTCTACATTCCGAGCATCCTAGGCTTCACTCTAGGGCGTTGCTCCAACAGGTTGAATAGTCAGGGCCTTAGAAGTCAACGCCCGAAGCATAAAATGCAATAAAAATACAACAGTTTTTCCATCGTATAACAGGATTAATTGCAACCAGCTTGAAAGTGATGGTCATTTCTACGTTCCGGTCAATCTAGGCTTCACTCTAGGGCGTTGCTCCACCAGATCGAATAGTTAGGTCCTTAGAAGTCAACGCCAGAAGCATAAAATACGATATAAATACAACAGCTTTTGCATCGTATAAAAGGAATAATTGTAAACAGTGTGAAAGTAATTGTCATTTCTACGTTCCGCGCAACCTAGGCTTCACTCTAGGGCGTTGCTCCACCAGATCAAACAGTTAGGGCCTTAGAAGTCAACGCCCGAAGCATAAAATACAAAATAAATAGAACAGTTTTTCCATTGTATAAAACGAATAATTGCTACCAGTGTAAAAGTTATGGTCATTTCTACGTTCCGGGCAACCTAGGCTTTACCCTAGGGCGTCGATCCACCAGATCGAATAGTTAAGGCCTAAGGAGTGAACGCCAGAAGCATAAAATACAATATAAATACAACAGTTTTTCCATCGTAGAAAACGAATAATTGCAACCAGTGTGAAAGTTATGGTCATTTCTGTATTCCGAACAACCTAGGCTTCACTCTAGGGCGGTGCTCCACCATATCGAATAGTTAGGTCCTTAGAAGTCAACGCCAGAAGCATAAAATACGATATAAATACAACAGTTTTTCCCTCGTAGAAAACGAATAATTGCAACCAGTGTGAAAGTTATGGTCATTTCTACATTCCGAGCAACCTAGGCTTCACTCTAGGGCGTTGCTCCAACAGACTGAATAGTCAGGGCCTTATAAGTCAACGCCCGGAGCATAAAATGCAATAAAAATACAACAGTTTTTCCATCGTTTAACAGGATTAATTGCAACCAGTTTGAAAGTGATGGTCATTTCTACGTTCCGGGCAACCTAGGCTCCACCCTAGGGCATTGTTCCATCAGATCGAATAGTTAGGCCTTAAGAAGTGAACGCTGAAGCCTAAAATACAATATAAATACAACAGTTTTTCCATCGTAGAAAACGAATAATTGCAACCAGTGTGAAAGTTATGGTCATTTCTGTATTCCGAGCAACCTAGGCTTCACCCTAGGGCGTTGTTCCACCAGATCGAATAGTCAGGGCCTAGGAAGTGAACGCCAGAAGCATTAAATGCAATAAAAATACAACAGACTTTCCATCGTATAACAGGAATAATTGCAACCCGTGTGAAAGTGATGGTCACTTGTACGTTCCAGGGAACCTAGGCTTCACTCTAGGGCGTTGCTCCACCAGATGGAATTGTTAGGGCCAAAGAAGTCAACGCCCGAAGCATAAAATACAAAATAAATAGAACAGTTTTTCCATTGTATAAAACGAATAATTGTTACCAGTGTAAAAGTTATGGTCATTTCTACGTTCCGGGCCACCTAGGCTTCACCCTAGGGCGTTGTTCCACCAGATCGAATAGTTAGGGCCTAAGAAGTGAACGCCAGAAGCATAAAATACAATAAAAATACAACGGTCTTTTCATCGTATAACAGGAATAATTGCAACAAGCGTGAAAGTAATGATCATTTCGGCGTTTCGGGCATCCTAGACTTAACTCTGAGGCATTGCTCCACCAGATCGAATAGTTAGGACCTAAGAAGTCAACGCCAGAAGCATAAAATACAATATAAATACAACAGTTTTTCCATCGTATAAAACGAATAATTGCTACCAGTGTAAAAGTTATGGTCATTTCTACGTTCCGGGCAACCTAGGCTTCACCCAAGGGCGTTGTTCCACCAGATCGAATAGTTAGGGCCTAAGAAGTGAACGCCAGAAGCATAAAATACAATATAAAAACAACAGTTTTTCCATCGTATAAAACGAATAATTGCAACCAGTGTGAAAGTAATGGTCATTTCTACGTTCCGCGCAACCTAGGCATCACTCTACGGCGTTGTTCCACCGGATCGAATAGTTAGGGCCTAAGAAGTCAACACCAGAAGAATAAAATACAAAATAAATACAACAGCCTTTACACCGTATAAAACGAATAATTGCAACCTATGAGAAGGTTATGGTCATATCTACGTTCCGAGCAACCTAGGCTTCACTCTAGGGCGTTGCTCCAACAGATTGAATAGTTAGGGCCTTAGAAGTCAACGACCGAAGCATAAAATGCAACAAAACTACAAAGATTTTTCCATCGTATAACAGGATTAATTGCAACCAGCTTGAAAGTGATGGTCATTTCTACGTTCCGGGAAACTTAGGCTTCACTCTAGGGCGTTACTCCACTAGATCGAATAGCTAGGGCCTTAGAAGTAAACGCTAGAAGCATAAAATACGATATAAATACAACAGCTTTTCCATCGTATAAAAGGAATATTTGCAAACAGTGTGAAAGTAATGGTCATTTCTACGTTCCGGGCAACCTAGGCTTCACCCTAGGGCGTTGCTCCACCAGATGAAACAGTTAGGGCCTTGGATGTCAACGCCCGAAGCATAAAATACAAAATAAATAGAACAGTTTTTCCATTGTATAAAACGAATAATTGCTACCAGTGTAAAAGTTATGGCCATTTCTACGTTCCGGGCAACCTAGGCTTCACCCTAGGGCGTTGTTCCACCCGATCGAATAGTTAGGGCCTAAGAAGTGAACGCCAGAAGCATGAAATACAAAATAAATACAACAGTTTTTCCATCGTATAAAACGAATAATTGCAGCCAGTGTGAAAGTTATGGTCATTTCTACATTCCGAGCAACCTAGGCTTCACACTAGGGCGTTGCTGCAACAGATTGAATAGTTAGGGCCTTAGAAGTCAACGCCCGAAGCATAAAATGCAATAAAAATACAACAGTTTTTCCATTGTATAACAGGATTAATTGCAACCAGTTTGAAAGTGATGGTCATTTCTACGTTCCGGGCAACCTAGGCTTCACTCTAGGGCGTTGCTCCACCAGATCAAACAGTTAGGGCCTTAGAAGTCAACGCCCGAAGCATAAAATACAAAATAAATAGAACAGTTTTTCCATTGTATAAAACGAATAATTGCTACCAGTGTAAAAGTTATGGTCATTTCTACGTTCCGGGCAACCTAGGCTTCACCCTAGGGCGTCGTTCCACCAGATCGAATAGTTAGGGCCTAAGAAGTGAACGCCAGAAGCATAAAATACAATATAAATACAACAGTTTTTCCATCGTATAAAACGAATAATTGCAACCAGTGTGAAAGCTATGGTCATTTCTACATTCCGAGCAACCTAGGCTTGACTCTCGGGCGTAGCTCCAACAGATTGAATAGTCAGGGCCTTAGAAGTCAACGCCCGAAGCATAAAATGCAATAAAAATACAACAGTTTTTCTATCGTATAACAGGATTAATTGCTACCAGTTTGAAAGTGATGGTCATTTCTACGTTCCGGTCAACCTAGGCTTCACTCTAGGGCGTTGCTCCACCAGATCGAATAGTTAGGTCCTTAGAAGTCAACGCCAGAAGCATAAAGTACGATATAAATACAACAGCTTTTGCATCGTATAAAAGGAATAATTGCAAACAGTGTGAAAGTAATTGTCACTTCTACGTTCCGGGCAACCTAGGCTTCACTCTAGGGCGTTGCTTCACCAGATCAAACAGTTAGGGCCTAAGAAGTGAACGCCAGAAGCATTAAATACAATATAAATACAACAGTTTTTCCATCGTATAAAACGAATAATTGCTACCAGTGTAAAAGTTATGGTCATTTCTACGTTCCGGGCAACCTAGGCTTCACCCTAGGGCGTTGTTCCACCAGATCGAATAGTCAGGGCCTAAGAAGTGTACGCCAGAAGCATAAAATGCAATAAAAATACAACAGTCTTTCCATCCTATAACAGGAATAATTGCAACCCGTGTGAAAGTGATGGTCATTTGTACGTTCCAGGGAACCTAGGCTACACTCTAGGGCGTTGCTCTACCAGATCGAATTGTTAGGGCCAAAGAAGTCAACGCCCGAAGCATAACATACAAAATAAATAGAACAGTTTTTCCATCTTATAAAACGACTAAATGCAACCAGTGTGAAAACTATGGTCATTTCTACATTCCGAGCAACCTAGGCTTCACTCTAGGGCGTTGCTCCAACAGATTGAATAGTCAGGGCCTTAGAAGTCAACGCCCGAAGCATAAAATGCAGTAAAAATACAACAGTTTTTCCATCGTATAACAGGATTAATTGCAACCAGTTTGAAAGTGATGGTCATTTCTACGTTCCGGGCAACCTAGGCTTCACTCTAGGGCGTTGCTCCACCAGATCGAATAGTTAGGTCCTTAGAAGTCAACGCCAGAAGCATAAAATACGATATAAATACAACAGTTTTTCCCTCGTAGAAAACGAATAATTGCAACCAGTGTGAAAGTTATGGTCATTTCTATATTCCGAGCAACCTAGGCTTCACTCTAGGGCGGGGCTCCACCATATCGAATAGCTACGGACTTAGAAGCCTACGCCTGAAGCATAAAATACAATAAAAATACAACAGTCTTTTCATCGTATAACCGGAATAATTGCAACATGCGTGAAAGTAATGACCATTTCGGCGTTTCGGGCATCCTAGACTTAACTCTGAGGCATTGCTCCACCAGATTGAATAGTTAGGGCCTAAGGAGTCAACGCCAGAAGCATAAAATACAATATAAATATAACAGTTTTTCCATCGTATAAAACGAATAATAGCAACCAGTGTGAAAGTAATTGTCATTTCTACGTTCCGGGCAACCTAGGCTTCACTCTAGGGCGTTGGTCCACCAGATCAAACAGTTAGGGCGTTAGAAGTCAACGCCCGAAGCATAAAATACAATATAAATACAACAGTTTTTCCATCGTATAAAACGAATAATTGCAACCAGTGTGAAAGCTATGGTCATTTCTACATTCCGAGCAACCTAGGCTTCACTCCAGGGCGTTGCTCCAACAGATTGAATAGTCAGGGCCTTAGAAGTCAACGCCCGAAGCATAAAATACAAAATAAATAGAACAGTTTTTCCATTGTATAAAACGAATAATTGTTACCAGTGTAAAAGTTATGGTCATTTCTACGTTCCGGGCCACCTAGGCTTCACCCTAGGGCGTTGTTCCACCAGATCGAATAGTTAGGGCCTAAGAAGTGAACGCCAGAAGCATAAAATACAATATAAATACAACAGTTTTTCCATCGTATAAAACGAATAATTGCAACCAGTGTGAAAGCTATGGTCATTTCTACATTCCGAGCAACCTAGGCTTCTCTCTAGGGCGTTGCTCCAACAGGTTGAATAGTCAGGGCCTTAGAAGTCATCGCCCGAAGCATAAAATGCAATAAAAATACTACAGTTTTTCCATCGTATAACAGGATTAATTGCAACCAGTTTGAAAGTGATGGTCATTTCTACGTTCAGGGCAACCTAGGCTTCACTCTAGGGCGTTGCTCCACTTGATCGAATAGCTAGGGCGTTAGAAGTCAACGCCAGAGGTATAAAATACAATATAAATACAAAAGCTTATCCATCGTAAAAAACGAATAATTGCAACCAGTGTGAAAGTTATGGTTATTTCTACATTCCGAGCAACCTAGGCTTCACTCTAGGGCGTTGCTCCACCAGATCGAATAGTTAGGTCCTTAGAAGTCAACGCCCGAAGCATAAAATGCAAAAAAATACAACAGTTTTTCCATCGTATAACGGGATTAATTTCAAAAAGTTTGAAAGTGATGGTCATTTCTACGTTCCGGGCAACGTAGGCTTCGCTCTAGGGCGTTGCTCCACTAGATCGAATAGCTAGGGCCAAGAAGTGAACGCCAGAAGCATAAAGTACAATATAAATACAACAGTCTTTCCATCGTATAAAACGAATAATTGCAACCAGTGTGAAAACTATGGTCATTTCTACATTCCGAGCAACCTAGGCTTCACTCTAGGGCGTTGCTCCAACAGATTGAATAGTCAGGGCCTTAGAAGTCAACGCCCGAAGCATAAAATGCAATAAAAATACAACAGTTTTTCCATCGTATAACAGGATTAATTGCAACCAGTTTGAAAGTGATGGTCATTTCTACGTTCCGGGCAACCTAGGCTTCACTCTAGGGCGTTGCTCCACCAGATCGAATAGTTAGGTCCTTAGAAGTCAACGCCAGAAGCATAAAATACGATATAAATACAACAGTTTTTCCCTCGTAGAAAACGAATAATTGCAACCAGTGTGAAAGTTATGGTCATTTCTATATTCCGAGCAACCTAGGCTTCACTCTAGGGCGGGGCTCCACCATATCGAATAGCTACGGCCTTAGAAGCCTACGCCTGAAGCATAAAATACAATAAAAATACAACAGTCTTTTCATCGTATAACCGGAATAATTGCAACATGCGTGAAAGTAATGACCATTTCGGCGTTTCGGGCATCCTAGACTTAACTCTGAGGCATTGCTCCACCAGATTGAATAGTTAGGGCCTAAGGAGTCAACGCCAGAAGCATAAAATACAATATAAATATAACAGTTTTTCCATCGTATAAAACGAATAATAGCAACCAGTGTGAAAGTAATTGTCATTTCTACGTTCCGGGCAACCTAGGCTTCACTCTAGGGCGTTGCTCCACCAGATCAAACAGTTAAGGCGTTAGAAGTCAACGCCCGAAGCATAAAATACAATATAAATACAACAGTTTTTCCATCGTATAAAACGAATAATTGCAACCAGTGTGAAAGCTATGGTCATTTCTACATTCCGAGCAACCTAGGCTTCACTCCAGGGCGTTGCTCCAACAGATTGAATAGTCAGGGCCTTAGAAGTCAACGCCCGAAGCATAAAATACAAAATAAATAGAACAGTTTTTCCATTGTATAAAACGAATAATTGTTACCAGTGTAAAAGTTATGGTCATTTCTACGTTCCGGGCCACCTAGGCTTCACCCTAGGGCGTTGTTCCACCAGATCGAATAGTTAGGGCCTAAGAAGTGATCGCCAGAAGCATAAAATACAATATAAATACAACAGTTTTTCCATCGTATAAAACGAATAATTGCAACCAGTGTGAAAGCTATGGTCATTTCTACATTCCGAGCAACCTAGGCTTCACTCTAGGGCGTTGCTCCAACAGATTGAATTGTCAGGGCCTTAGAAGTCAACGCCCGAAGCATAAAATGCAAAAAAATACAACAGTTTTTCCATCGTATAACGGGATTAATTTCAAAAAGTTTGAAAGTGATGGTCATTTCTACGTTCCGGGCAACCTAGGCTTCGCTCTAGGGCGTTGCTCCACTAGATCGAATAGCTAGGGCCAAGAAGTGAACGCCAGAAGCATAAAGTACAATATAAATACAACAGTCTTTACATCGTATAAAACGAATAATTGCAACCAGTGTGAAGGCTATGGTCATTTCTACATTCCGAGCATCCTAGGCTTCACTCTAGGGCGTTGCTCCAACAGGTTGAATAGTCAGGGCCTTAGAAGTCAACGCCCGAAGCATAAAATGCAATAAAAATACAACAGCTTTTCCATGGTATAACAGGATTAATTGCATCCAGTTTGAAAGTGATGGTCATTTCTACGTTCAGGGCAACCTAGGCTTCACTCTAGGGCGTTGCTCCACTAGATCGAATAGCTAGGGCGTTAGAAGTCAACGCCAGAGGTATAAAATACAATATAAATACAACAGCTTTTCCATCGTAAAAAACGAATAATAGCAACCAGTGTGAAAGTTATGGTTATTTCTACATTCCGAGCAACCTAGGCTTCACTCTAGGGCGTTGCTCCACCAGATCGAATAGTTAGGTCCTTAGAAGTCAACGCCAGAAGCATAAAATACAATATAAATATAACAGTTTTTCCATCGTATAAAACGAATGATAGCAACCAGTGTGAAAGTTATGGTCATTTCTACGTTCCGGGCAACCTAGGCTACACTCTAGGGCGTTGCTCGACCAGATCAAACAGTTAGGGCCTTAGAAGTCAACGCCCGAAGTATAAAATACAAAATAAATAGAACAGTTTTTCCATTGTATAAAACGAATAATTGCTACCAGTGTAAAAGTTATGGTCATTTCTACGTTCCGGGCAACCTAGGCTTCACCCTTGGGCGTTGTTCCACCAGATCGAATAGTTAGGTCCTAAGCAGTGAACGCATAAAATGCAATAAAAATACAACAGTCTTTCCATCCTATAACAGGAATAATTGCAATCCGTGTGAAAGTGATGGTCATTTGTACGTTCCGGGCAACCTAGGCTTCACCCTAGGGCGTTGTTCCACCCGATCGAATAGTTAGGGCCTAAGAAGTGAACGCCAGAAGCATGAAATACAATATAAATACAACAGTTTTTCCATCGTATAAAACGAATAATTGCAACCAGTGTGAAAGCTATGGTCATTTCTACATTCCGAGCAACCTAGGCTTCTCTCTAGGGCGTTGCTCCAACAGGTTGAATAGTCAGGGCCTTAGAAGTCAACGCCCGAAGCATAAAATGCAATAAAAATACAACAGTTTTTCCATCGTATAACAGGATTAATTGCAACCAGTTTGAAAGTGATGGTCATTTCTACGTTCAGGGCAACCTAGGCTTCACTCTAGGGCGTTGCTCCACTTGATCGAATAGCTAGGGCGTTAGAAGTCAACGCCAGAGGTATAAAATACAATATAAATACAAAAGCTTTTCCATCGTAAAAAACGAATAATTGCAACCAGTGTGAAAGTTATGGTTATTTCTACATTCCGAGCAACCTAGGCTTCACTCTAGGGCGTTGCTCCACCAGATCGAATAGTTAGGTCCTTAGAAGTCAACGCCAGAAGCATAAAATACAATATAAATATAACAGTCTTTCCATCGTATAAAACGAATGATAGCAACCAGTGTGAAAGTTATGGTCATTTCTACGTTCCGGGAAACCTAGGCTTCAATCTAGGGCGTTGCTCCACCAGATCAAACAGTTAGGGCCTTAGAAGTCAACGCCCGAAGAATAAAATACAAAATAAATAGAACAGTTTTTCCATTGTATAAAACGAATAATTGCTACCAGTGTAAAAGTTATGGTCATTTCTACGTTCCGGGCAACCTAGGCTTCACCCTAGGGTGTTGTTCCAACAGAACGAATAGTTGGGTCCTAAGCAGTGAATGCCAGAAGCATAAAATGCAATAAAAATACAACAGTCTTTCCATCCTATAACAGGAATAATTGCAATCCGTGTGAAAGTGATGGTCATTTGTACGTTCCAGGCAACCTAGGCTTCAATCTAGGGAGTTGCTCCACCAGATCGAATAGTTAGGGCCTATGAAGTCAACGCCTTAAGCATAAAATACAATATAAATACAACAGTTTTTAAATTGTATAAACCGAATAATTGCTACCAGTGTAAAAGTTATGGTCATTTCTACGTTCCGGGCAAACTAGGCTTCACCCTAGGGCGTTGTTCCACCAGGTCGAATAGTTAGGGCCTAAGAAGTAAACGCCAGAAGCATAAAATACAATATAAATACAACAGTTTTTCCATCGTATAAAACGAATAATTGCAACCAGTGTGAAAGTTATGGTCATTTCTACATTCCGAGCAACCTAGGCTTCACTCTAGGGCGTTGCTCCAACAGATTGAATAGTTAGGGCTTTAGAAGTCAACGACCGAAGCATAAAATGCAACAAAAATACAAAGGTTTTTCCATCGTATGACAGGATTAATTGCAACCAGTTTGAAAGTGATGGTCATTTCTACGTTCCGGGAAACCTAGGCTACACTCTAGGGCGTTGCTCCACTAGATCGAATAGCTGGGGCCTAAGAAGTCAACGCCAGAAGCATAAAATACAATATAAATACAACAGTTTTTCCATCGTATAAAACGAATAATTGCAACCAGTGTAAAAGTTATGGTCATTTCTACGTTCCGGGCAACCCAGGCTTCACCCTAGGGCGTTGTTCCACCAGGTCGAATAGTTAGGGCCTAAGAAGTCAACGCCAGAAGCATAAAATACAATATAAATACAACAGTTTTTCCATCGTATAGAACGAATAATTGCAACCAGTGTGAAAGCTATGGTCATTTCTACATTCCGAGCAACCTAGGCTTCTCTCTAGGGCGTTGCTCCAACAGGTTGAATAGTCAGGGCCTTAGAAGTCAACGCCCGAAGCATAAAATGCAATAAAAATACAACAGTTTTTCCATCGTATAACAGGATTAATTGCAACCAGTTTGAAAGTGATGGTCATTTCTACGTTTAGGGCAACCTAGGCTTCACTCTAGGGCGTTGCTCCACTACATAGAATAGCTAGGGCGTTAGAAGTCAACGCCAGAGGTATAAAATACAATATAAATACAACAGCTTTTCCATCGTAAAAAACGAATAATTGCAACCAGTGTGAAAGTTATGGTTATTTCTACGTTGCGGGCAACCTAGGCTTCAATCTAGGGCGTTGCTCCACCAGATCAAACAGTTAGGGCCTTAGAAGTCAACGCCCGAAGAATAAAATACAAAATAAATAGAACAGTTTTTCCATTGTATAAAACGAATAATTGCTACCAGTGTAAAAGTTATGGTCATTTCTACGTTCCGGGCAACCTAGGCTTCACCCTAGGGTGTTGTTCCAACAGAACGAATGGTTAGGTCCTAAGCAGTGAATGCCAGAAGCATAAAATGCAATAAAAATACAACAGTCTTTCCATCCTATAACAGGAATAATTGCAATCCGTGTGAAAGTGATGGTCATTTGTACGTTCCAGGCAACCTAGGTTTCACTCTAGGGAGTTGCTCCACCAGATCGAATAGTTAGGGCCTATGAAGTCAACGCCAGAAGCATAAAATACAATATAAATACAACAGTTTTTAAATTGTATAAACCGAATAATTGCTACCAGTGTAAAAGTTATGGTCATTTCTACGTTCCGGGCAAACTAGGCTTCACCCTAGGGCGTTGTTCCACCAGGTCGAATAGCTAGGGCCTAAGAAGTCAACGCCAGAAGCATAAAATACAATATAAATACAACAGTTTTTCCATCGTATAAAACGAATAATTGCAACCAGTGTGAAAGTTATGGTCATTTCTACGTTCCGGGCAACCCAGGCTTCACCCTAGGGCGTTGTTCCACCCGATCGAATAGTTAGGGCCTAAGAAGTGAACGCCAGAAGCATGAAATACAAAATAAATACAACAGTTTTTCCATCGTATAAAACGAATAATTGCAGCCAGTGTGAAAGTTATCGTCATTTCTACATTCCGAGCGACCTAGGCTTCACACTAGGGCGTTGCTGCAACAGATTGAATAGTTAGGGCCTTAGAAGTCAACGCCCGAAGCATAAAATGCAATAAAAATACAACAGTTTTTCCATTGTATAACAGGATTAATTGCAACCAGTTTGAAAGTGATGGTCATTTCTACGTTCCGGGCAACCTAGGCTTCACTCTAGGGCGTTGCTCCACCAGATCAAACAGTTAGGGCCTTAGAAGTCAACGCCCGAAGCATAAAATACAAAATAAATAGAACAGTTTTTCCATTGTATAAAACGAATAATTGCTACCAGTGTAAAAGTTATGGTCATTTCTACGTTCCGGGCAACCTAGGCTTCACCCTAGGGCGTTGATCCACCAGACCGAATAGTTAGGGCCTAAGAAGTGAACGCCAGAAGCATAAAATACAATATAAATACAACAGTTTTTCCATCGTATAAAACGAATAATTGCAACCAGTGTGAAAGCTATGGTCATTTCTACATTCCGAGCAACCTAGGCTTCTCTCTAGGGCGTTGCTCCAACAGGTTGAATAGTCAGGGCCTTAGAAGTCAACGCCCGAAGCATAAAATGCAATAAAAATACAACAGTTTTTCCATCGTATAACAGGATTAATTGCAACCAGTTTGAAAGTGATGGTCATTTCTACGTTCAGGGCAACCTAGGCTTCACTCTAGGGCGTTGCTCCACTTGATCGAATAGCTAGGGCGTTAGAAGTCAACGCCAGAGGTATAAAATACAATATAAATACAAAAGCTTTTCCATCGTAAAAAACGAATAATTGCAACCAGTGTGAAAGTTATGGTTATTTCTACATTCCGAGCAACCCAGGCTTCACTCTAGGGCGTTGCTCCACCAGATCGAATAGTTAGGTCCTTAGAAGTCAACGCCAGAAGCATAAAATACAATATAAATATAACAGTCTTTCCATCGTATAAAACGAATGATAGCAACCAGTGTGAAAGTTATGGTCATTTCTACGTTCCGGGAAACCTAGGCTTCAATCTAGGGCGTTGCTCCACCAGATCAAACAGTTAGGGCCTTTGAAGTCAACGCCCGAAGAATAAAATACAAAATAAATAGAACAGTTTTTCCATTGTATAAAACGAATAATTGCTACCAGTGTAAAAGTTATGGTCATTTCTACGTTCCGGGCAACCTAGGCTTCACCCTAGGGTGTTGTTCCAACAGAACGAATAGTTAGGTCCTAAGCAGTGAATGCCAGAAGCATAAAATGCAATAAAAATACAACAGTCTTTCCATCCTATAACAGGAATAATTGCAATCCGTGTGAAAGTGATGGTCATTTGTACGTTCCAGGCAACCTAGGCTTCACTCTAGGGAGTTGCTCCACCAGATCGAATAGTTAGGGCCTATGAAGTCAACGCCTTAAGCATAAAATACAATATAAATACAACAGTTTTTAAATTGTATAAACCGAATAATTGCTACCAGTGTAAAAGTTATGGTCATTTCTACGTTCCGGGCAAACTAGGCTTCACCCTAGGGCGTTGTTCCACCAGGTCGAATAGTTAGGGCCTAAGAAGTAAACGCCAGAAGCATAAAATACAATATAAATACAACAGTTTTTCCATCGTATAAAACGAATAATTGCAACCAGTGTGAAAGTTATGGTCATTTCTACATTCCGAGCAACCTAGGCTTCACTCTAGGGCGTTGCTCCAACAGATTGAATAGTTAGGGCTTTAGAAGTCAACGACCGAAGCATAAAATGCAACAAAAATACAAAGGTTTTTCCATCGTATGACAGGATTAATTGCAACCAGTTTGAAAGTGATGGTCATTTCTACGTTCCGGGAAACCTAGGCTACACTCTAGGGCGTTGCTCCACTAGATCGAATAGCTAGGGCCTAAGAAGTCAACGCCAGAAGCATAAAATACAATATAAATACAACAGTTTTTCCATCGTATAAAACGAATAATTGCAACCAGTGTAAAAGTTATGGTCATTTCTACATTCCGGGCAACCCAGGCTTCACCCTAGGGCGTTGTTCCACCAGGTCGAATAGTTAGGGCCTAAGAAGTCAACGCCAGAAGCATAAAATACAATATAAATACAACAATTTTTCCATCGTATAAAACGAATAATTGCAACCAGTGTGAAAGCTATGGTCATTTCTACATTCCGAGCAACCTAGGCTTCTCTCTAGGGCGTTGCTCCAACAGGTTGAATAGTCAGGGCCTTAGAAGTCAACGCCCGAAGCATAAAATGCAATAAAAATACAACAGTTTTTCCATCGTATAACAGGATTAATTGCAACCAGTTTGAAAGTGATGGTCATTTCTACGTTCAGGGCAACCTAGGCTTCACTCTAGGGCGTTGCTCCACTACATCGAATAGCTAGGGCGTTAGAAGTCAACGCCAGAGGTATAAAATACAATATAAATACAACAGCTTTTCCATCGTAAAAAACGAATAATTGCAACCAGTGTGAAAGTTATGGTTATTTCTATGTTGCGGGCAACCTAGGCTTCAATCTAGGGCGTTGCTCCACCAGATCAAACAGTTAGGGCCTTAGAAGTCAACGCCCGAAGAATAAAATACAAAATAAATAGAACAGTTCTTCCATTGTATAAAACGAATAATTGCTACCAGTGTAAAAGTTATGGTCATTTCTACGTTCCGGGCAACCTAGGCTTCACCCTAGGGTGTTGTTCCAACAGAACGAATGGTTAGGTCCTAAGCAGTGAATGCTAGAAGCATAAAATGCAATAAAAATACAACAGTCTTTCCATCCTATAACAGGAATAATTGCAATCCGTGTGAAAGTGATGGTCATTTGTACGTTCCAGGCAACCTAGGTTTCACTCTAGGGAGTTGCTCCACCAGATCGAATAGTTAGGGCCTATGAAGTCAACGCCAGAAGCATAAAATACAATATAAATACAACAGTTTTTAAATTGTATAAACCGAATAATTGCTACCAGTGTAAAAGTTATGGTCATTTCTACGTTCCGGGCAAACTAGGCTTCACCCTAGGGCGTTGTTCCACCAGGTCGAATAGTTAGGGCCTAAGAAGTAAACGCCAGAAGCATAAAATACAATATAAATACAACAGTTTTTCCATCGTATAAAACGAATAATTGCAACCAGTGTGAAAGTTATGGTCATTTCTACATTCCGAGCAACCTAGGCTTCACTCTAGGGCGTTGCTCCAACAGATTGAATAGTTAGGGCTTTAGAAGTCAACGACCGAAGCATAAAATGCAACAAAAATACAAAGGTTTTTCCATCGTATGACAGGATTAATTGCAACCAGTTTGAAAGTGATGGTCATTTCTACGTTCCGGGAAACCTAGGCTACACTCTAGGGCGTTGCTCCACTAGATCGAATAGCTAGGGCCTAAGAAGTCAACGCCAGAAGCATAAAATACAATATAAATACAACAGTTTTTCCATCGTATAAAACGAATAATTGCAACCAGTGTAAAAGTTATGGTCATTTCTACATTCCGGGCAACCCAGGCTTCACCCTAGGGCGTTGTTCCACCAGGTCGTATAGTTAGGGCCTAAGAAGTCAACGCCAGAAGCATAAAATACAATATAAATACAACAGTTTTTCCATCGTATAAAACGAATAATTGCAACCAGTGTGAAAGCTATGGTAATTTCTACATTCCGAGCAACCTAGGCTTCTCTCTAGGGCGTTGCTCCAACAGGTTGAATAGTCAGGGCCTTAGAAGTCAACGCCCGAAGCATAAAATGCAATAAAAATACAACAGTTTTTCCATCGTATAACAGGATTAATTGCAACCAGTTTGAAAGTGATGGTCATTTCTACGTTCAGGGCAACCTAGGCTTCACTCTAGGGCGTTGCTCCACTACATCGAATAGCTAGGGCGTTAGAAGTCAACGCCAGAGGTATAAAATACAATATAAATACAACAGCTTTTCCATCGTAAAAAACGAATAATTGCAACCAGTGTGAAAGTTATGGTTATTTCTATGTTGCGGGCAACCTAGGCTTCAATCTAGGGCGTTGCTCCACCAGATCAAACAGTTAGGGCCTTAGAAGTCAACGCCCGAAGAATAAAATACAAAATAAATAGAACAGTTCTTCCATTGTATAAAACGAATAATTGCTACCAGTGTAAAAGTTATGGTCATTTCTACGTTCCGGGCAACCTAGGCTTCACCCTAGGGTGTTGTTCCAACAGAACGAATGGTTAGGTCCTAAGCAGTGAATGCTAGAAGCATAAAATGCAATAAAAATACAACAGTCTTTCCATCCTATAACAGGAATAATTGCAATCCGTGTGAAAGTGATGGTCATTTGTACGTTCCAGGCAACCTAGGTTTCACTCTAGGGAGTTGCTCCACCAGATCGAATAGTTAGGGCCTATGAAGTCAACGCCAGAAGCATAAAATACAATATAAATACAACAGTTTTTAAATTGTATAAACCGAATAATTGCTACCAGTGTAAAAGTTATGGTCATTTCTACGTTCCGGGCAAACTAGGCTTCACCCTAGGGCGTTGTTCCACCAGGTCGAATAGTTAGGGCCTAAGAAGTAAACGCCAGAAGCATAAAATACAATATAAATACAACAGTTTTTCCATCGTATAAAACGAATAATTGCAACCAGTGTGAAAGTTATGGTCATTTCTACATTCCGAGCAACCTAAGCTTCACTCTAGGGCGTTGCTCCAACAGATTGAATAGTTAGGGCTTTAGAAGTCAACGACCGAAGCATAAAATGCAACAAAAATACAAAGGTTTTTCCATCGTATGACAGGATTAATTGCAACCAGTTTGAAAGTGATGGTCATTTCTACGTTCCGGGAAACCTAGGCTACACTCTAGGGCGTTGCTCCACTAGATCGAATAGCTAGGGCCTAAGAAGTCAACGCCAGAAGCATAAAATACAATATAAATACAACAGTTTTTCCATCGTATAAAACGAATAATTGCAACCAGTGTGAAAGTTATGGTCATTTCTACGTTCCGGGCAACCCAGGCTTCACCCTAGGGCGTTGTTCCACCCGATCGAATAGTTAGGGCCTAAGAAGTGAACGCCAGAAGCATGAAATACAAAATAAATACAACAGTTTTTCCATCGTATAAAACGAATAATTGCAGCCAGTGTGAAAGTTATGGTCATTTCTACATTCCGAGCAACCTAGGCTTCACACTAGGGCGTTGCTGCAACAGATTGAATAGTTAGGGCCTTAGAAGTCAACGCCCGAAGCATAAAATGCAATAAAAATACAACAGTTTTTCCATTGTATAACAGGATTAATTGCAACCAGTTTGAAAGTGATGGTCATTTCTACGTTCCGGGCAACCTAGGCTTCACTCTAGGGCGTTGCTCCACCAGATCAAACAGTTAGGGCCTTAGAAGTCAACGCCCGAAGCATAAAATACAAAATAAATAGAACAGTTTTTCCATTGTATAAAACGAATAATTGCTACTAGTGTAAAAGTTATGGTCATTTCTACGTTCCGGGCAACCTAGGCTTCACGCTAGGGCGTCGATCCACCAGATCGAATAGTTAGGGCCTAAGAAGTGAACGCCAGAAGCATAAAATACAATATAAATACAACAGTTTTTCCATCGTATAAAACGAATAATTGCAACCAGTGTGAAAGCTATGGTCATTTCTACATTCCGAGCAACCTAGGCTTGACTCTCGGGCGTAGCTCCAACAGATTGAATAGTCAGGGCCTTAGAAGTCAACGCCCGAAGCATAAAATGCAATAAAAATACAACAGTTTTTCTATCGTATAACAGGATTAATTGCTACCAGTTTGAAAGTGATGGTCATTTCTACGTTCCGGTCAACCTAGGCTTCACTCTAGGGCGTTGCTCCACCAGATCGAATAGTTAGGTCCTTAGAAGTCAACGCCAGAAGCATAAAGTACGATATAAATACAACAGCTTTTGCATCGTATAAAAGGAATAATTGCAAACAGTGTGAAAGTAATTGTCACTTCTACGTTCCGGGCAACCTAGGCTTCACTCTAGGGCGTTGCTTCACCAGATCAAACAGTTAGGGCCTAAGAAGTGAACGCCAGAAGCATTAAATACAATATAAATACAACAGTTTTTCCATCGTATAAAACGAATAATTGCTACCAGTGCAAAAGTTATGGTCATTTCTACGTTCCGGGCAACCTAGGCTTCACCCTAGGGCGTTGTTCCACCAGATCGAATAGTCAGGGCCTAAGAAGTGTACGCCAGAAGCATAAAATGCAATAAAAATACAACAGTCTTTCCATCCTATAACAGGAATAATTGCAACCCGTGTGAAAGTGATGGTCATTTGTACGTTCCAGGGAACCTAGGCTACACTCTAGGGCGTTGCTCCACCAGATCGAATTGTTAGGGCCAAAGAAGTCAACGCCCGAAGCATAACATACAAAATAAATAGAACAGTTTTTCCATCTTATAAAACGACTAATTGCAACCAGTGTGAAAACTATGGTCATTTCTACATTCCGAGCAACCTAGGCTTCACTCTAGGGCGTTGCTCCAACAGATTGAATAGTCAGGGCCTTAGAAGTCAACGCCCGAAGCATAAAATGCAATAAGAATACAACAGTTTTTCCATCGTATAACAGGATTAATTGCAACCAGTTTGAAAGTGATGGTCATTTCTACGTTCCGGGCAACCTAGGCTTCACTCTAGGGCGTTGCTCCACCAGATCGAATAGTTAGGTCCTTAGAAGTCAACGCCAGAAGCATAAAATACGATATAAATACAACAGTTTTTCCCTCGTAGAAAACGAATAATTGCAACCAGTGTGAAAGTTATGGTCATTTCTATATTCCGAGCAACCTAGGCTTCACTCTAGGGCGGGGCTCCACCATATCGAATAGCTACGGACTTAGAAGCCTACGCCTGAAGCATAAAATACAATAAAAATACAACATTCTTTTCATCGTATAACCGGAATAATTGCAACATGCGTGAAAGTAATGACCATTTCGGCGTTTCGGGCATCCTAGACTTAACTCTGAGGCATTGCTCCACCAGATTGAATAGTTAGGGCCTAAGGAGTCAACGCCAGAAGCATAAAATACAATATAAATATAACAGTTTTTCCATCGTATAAAACGAATAATAGCAACCAGTGTGAAAGTAGTTGTCATTTCTACGTTCCGGGCGACCTAGGCTTCACTCTAGGGCGTTGCTCCACCAGATCAAACAGTTAGGGCGTTAGAAGTCAACGCCCGAAGCATAAAATACAATATAAATACAACAGTTTTTCCATCGTATAAAACGAATAATTGCAACCAGTGTGAAAGCTATGGTCATTTCTACATTCCGAGCAACCTAGGCTTCACTCCAGGGCGTTGCTCCAACAGATTGAATAGTCAGGGCCTTAGAAGTCAACGCCCGAAGCATAAAATACAAAATAAATAGAACAGTTTTTCCATTGTATAAAACGAATAATTGTTACCAGTGTAAAAGTTAAGGTCATTTCTACGTTCCGGGCCACCTAGGCTTCACCCTAGGGCGTTGTTCCACCAGATCGAATAGTTAGGGCCTAAGAAGTGAACGCCAGAAGCATAAAATACAATATAAATACAACAGTTTTTCCATCGTATAAAACGAATAACTGCAACCAGTGTGAAAGCTATGGTCATTTCTACATTCCGAGCAACCTAGGCTTCACTCTAGGGCGTTGCTTCAACAGATTGAATAGTCAGGGCCTTAGAAGTCAACGCCCGAAGCATAAAATGCAAAAAAATACAACAGTTTTTCCATCGTATAACGGGATTAATTTCAAAAAGTTTGAAAGTGATGGTCATTTCTACGTTCCGGGCAACCTAGGCTTCACTCCAGGGCGTTGCTCCACTAGATCGAATAGCTAGGGCCTAAGAAGTGAACGCCAGAAGCATAAAATACAATATAAATACAACAGTCTTTCCATCGTATAAAACGAATAATTGCAACCAGTGTGAAAGCTATGGTCATTTCTACATTCCGAGCATCCTAGGCTTCACTCTAGGGCGTTGCTCCAACAGGTTGAATAGTCAGGGCCTTAGAAGTCAACGCCCGAAGCATAAAATGCAATAAAAATACAACAGCTTTTCCATGGTATAACAGGATTAATTGCATCCAGTTTGAAAGTGATGGTCATTTCTACGTTCAGGGCAACCTAGGCTTCACTCTAGGGCGTTGCTCCACTAGATCGAATAGCTAGGGCGTTAGAAGTCAACGCCAGAGGTATAAAATACAATATAAATACAACAGCTTTTCCATCGTAAAAAACGAATAATAGCAACCAGTGTGAAAGTTATGGTTATTTCTACATTCCGAGCAACCTAGGCTTCACTCTAGGGCGTTGCTCCACCAGATCGAATAGTTAGGTCCTTAGAAGTCAACGCCAGAAGCATAAAATACAATATAAATATAACAGTTTTTCCATCGTATAAAACAAATGATAGCAACCAGTGTGAAAGTTATGGTCATTTCTTCGTTCCGGGCAACCTAGGCTACACTCTAGGGCGTTGCTCGACCAGATCAAACAGTTAGGGCCTTAGAAGTCAACGCCCGAAGTATAAAATACAAAATAAATAGAACAGTTTTTCCATTGTATAAAACGAATAATTGCTACCAGTGTAAAAGTTATGGTCATTTCTACGTTCCGGGCAACCTAGGCTTCACCCTTGGGCGTTGTTCCACCAGATCGAATAGTTAGGTCCTAAGCAGTGAACGCATAAAATGCAATAAAAATACAACAGTCTTTCCATCCTATAACAGGAATAATTGCAATCCGTGTGAAAGTGATGGTCATTTGTACGTTCCAGGCAACCTAGGCTTCACTCTAGGGCGTTGCTCCACCAGATCCAATAGTTAGGGCCTATGAAGTCAGCGCCAGAAGCATAAAATACAATATAAATACAAAAGTTTTTAAATTGTATAAAACGAATAATTGCTACCAGTGTAAAAGTTATGGTCACTTCTACGTTCCGGGCAAACTAGGCTTCACCCTAGGGCGTTGTTCCACCAGGTCGAATAGTTAGGGCCTAAGAAGTAAACGCCAGAAGCATAAAATACAATATAAATACAACAGTTTTTCCATCGTATAAAACGAATAATTGCAACCAGTGTGAAAGTTATGGTCATTTCTACATTCCGAGCAACCTAGGCTTCACTCTAGGGCGTTGCTCCAACAGATTGAATAGTTAGGGCCTTAGAAGTCAACGACCGAAGCATAAAATGCAACAAAAATACAAAGATTTTTCCATCGTATAACAGGATTAATTGCAACCAGCTTGAAAGTGTTGGTCATTTCTACGTTCCGGGAAACCTAGGCTTCACTCTAGGGCGTTACTCCACTAGATCGAATAGCTAGGGCCTTAGAAGTCAACGCCAGAAGCATAAAATACGATATAAATACAACAGCTTTTCCATCGTATAAAAGGAATATTTGCAAACAGTGTGAAAGTAATGGTCATTTCTACGTTCCAGGCAACCTAGGCTTCACCCTAGGGCGTTGCTCCACCAGATGAAACAGTTAGGGCCTTAGAAGTCAACGCCCGAAGCATAAAATACAAAATAAATAGAACTGTTTTTCCATTGTATAAAACGAATAATTGCTACCAGTGTAAAAGTTATGGCCATTTCTACGTTCCGGGCAACCTAGGCTTCAACCTAGGGCGTTGTTCCACCCGATCGAATAGTTAGGGCCTAAGAAGTGAACGCCAGAAGCATGAAATACAAGATAAATACAACAGTTTTTCCATCGTATAAAACGAATAATTGCAGCCAGTGTGAAAGTTATGGTCATTTCTACATTCTGAGCAACCTAGGCTTCACTATAGGGCGTTGCTGCAACAGATTGAATAGTTAGGGCTTTAGAAGTCAACACCCGAAGCATAAAATGCAATAAAAATACAACTGTTTTTCCATTGTATAACAGGATTAATTGCAACCAGTTTGAAAGTGATGGTCATTTATACGTTCCGGGCAACCTAGGCTTCACTCTAGGGCGTTGCTCCACCAGATCAAACAGTTAGGGCCTTAGAAGTCAACGCCCGAAGCATAAAATACAAAATAAATAGAACAGTTTTTCCATTGTATAAAACGAATAATTGCTACCAGTGTAAAAGTTATGGTCATTTCTACGTTCCGGGCAACCTAGGCTTCACCCTAGGGCGTTGATCCACCAGATCGAATAGTTAGGGCCTAAGAAGTGAACGCCAGAAGCATAAAATACAATATAAATACAACAGTTTTTCCATCGTATAAAACGAATAATTGCAACCAGTGTGAAAGCTATGGTCATTTCTACATTCCGAGCAACCTAGGCTTCTCTCTAGGGCGTTGCTCCAACAGGTTGAATAGTCAGGGCCTTAGAAGTCATCGCCCGAAGCATAAAATGCAATAAAAATACAACAGTTTTTCCATCGTATAACAGGATTAATTGCAACCAGATTGAAAGTGATGGTCATTTCTACGTTCAGGGCAACCTAGGCTTCACTCTAGGGCGTTGCTCCACTTGATCGAATAGCTAGGGCGTTAGAAGTCAACGCCAGAGGTATAAAATACAATATAAATACAAAAGCTTTTCCATCGTAAAAAACGAATAATTGCAACCAGTGTGAAAGTTATGGTTATTTCTACATTCCGAGCAACCTAGGCTTCACTCTAGGGCGTTGCTCCACCAGATCGAATAGTTAGGTCCTTAGAAGTCAACGCCAGAAGCATAAAGTACGATATAAATACAACAGCTTTTGCATCGTATAAAAGGAATAATTGCAAACAGTGTGAAAGTAATTGTCACTTCTACGTTCCGGGCAACCTAGGCTTCACTCTAGGGCGTTGCTTCACCAGATCAAACAGTTAGGGCCTAAGAAGTGAACGCCAGAAGCATCAAATACAATATAAATACAACAGTTTTTCCATCGTATAAAACGAATAATTGCTACCAGTGTAAAAGTTATGGTCATTTCTACGTTCCGGGCAACCTAGACTTCACCCTAGGGCGTTGTTCCACCAGATCGAATAGTCAGGGCCTAAGAAGTGTACGCCAGAAGCATAAAATGCAATAAAAATACAACAGTCTTTCCATCCTATAACAGGAATAATTGCAACCCGTGTGAAAGTGATGGTCATTTGTACGTTCCAGGGAACCTAGGCTACACTCTAGGGCGTTGCTCCACCAGATCGAATTGTTAGGGCCAAAGAAGTCAACGCCCGAAGCATAAAATACAAAATAAATAGAACAGTTTTTCCATCGTATAAAACGACTAATTGCAACCAGTGTGAAAACTATGGTCATTTCTACATTCCGAGCAACCTAGGCTTCACTCTAGGGCGTTGCTCCAACAGATTGAATAGTCAGGGCCTTAGAAGTCAACGCCCGAAGCATAAAATGCAATAAAAATACAACAGTTTTTCCATCGTATAACAGGATTAATTGCAACCAGTTTGAAAGTGATGGTCATTTCTACGTTCCGGGCAACCTAGGCTTCACTCTAGGGCGTTGCTCCACCAGATCGAATAGTTAGGTCCTTAGAAGTCAACGCCAGAAGCATAAAATACGATATAAATACAACAGTTTTTCCCTCGTAGAAAACGAATAATTGCAACCAGTGTGAAAGTTATGGTCATTTCTATATTCCGAGCAACCTAGGCTTCACTCTAGGGCGGGGCTCCACCATATCGAATAGCTACGGCCTTAGAAGCCTACGCCTGAAGCATAAAATACAATAAAAATACAACAGTCTTTTCATCGTATAACCGGAATAATTGCAACATGCGTGAAAGTAATGACCATTTCGGCGTTTCGGGCATCCTAGACTTAACTCTGAGGCATTGCTCCACCAGATTGAATAGTTAGGGCCTAAGGAGTCAACGCCAGAAGCATAAAATACAATATAAATATAACAGTTTTTCCATCGTATAAAACGAATAATAGCAACCAGTGTGAAAGTAATTGTCATTTCTACGTTCCGGGCAACCTAGGCTTCACTCTAGGGCGTTGCTCCACCAGATCAAACAGTTAGGGCGTTAGAAGTCAACGCCCGAAGCATAAAATACAATATAAATACAACAGTTTTTCCATCGTATAAAACGAATAATTGCAACCAGTGTGAAAGCTATGGTCATTTCTACATTCCGAGCAACCTAGGCTTCACTCCAGGGCGTTGCTCCAACAGATTGAATAGTCAGGGCCTTAGAAGTCAACGCCCGAAGCATAAAATACAAAATAAATAGAACAGTTTTTCCATTGCATAAAACGAATAATTGTTACCAGTGTAAAAGTTATGGTCATTTCTACGTTCCGGGCTACCTAGGCTTCACCCTAGGGCGTTGTTCCACCAGATCGAATAGTTAGGGCCTAAGAAGTGAACGCCAGAAGCATAAAGTACAATATAAATACAACAGTTTTTCCATCGTATAAAACGAATAATTGCAACCAGTGTGAAAGCTATGGTCATTTCTACATTCCGAGCAACCTAGGCTTCACTCTAGGGCGTTGCTCCAACAGATTGAATAGTCAGGGCCTTAGAAGTCAACGCCCGAAGCATAAAATGCAAAAAAATACAACAGTTTTTCCATCGTATAACGGGATTAATTTCAAAAAGTTTGAAAGTGATGGTCATTTCTACGTTCCGGGCAACCTAGGCTTCACTCCAGGGCGTTGCTCCACTAGATCGAATAGCTAGGGCCTAAGAAGTGAACGCCAGAAGCATAAAATACAATATAAATACAACAGTCTTTCCATCGTATAAAACGAATAATTGCAACCAGTGTGAAAGCTATGGTCATTTCTACATTCCGAGCATCCTAGGCTTCACTCTAGGGCGTTGCTCCAACAGGTTGAATAGTCAGGGCCTTAGAAGTCAACGCCCGAAGCATAAAATGCAATAAAAATACAACAGCTTTTCCATGGTATAACAGGATTAATTGCATCCAGTTTGAAAGTGATGGTCATTTCTACGTTCAGGGCAACCTAGGCTTCACTCTAGGGCGTTGCTCCACTAGATCGAATAGCTAGGGCGTTAGAAGTCAACGCCAGAGGTATAAAATACAATATAAATACAACAGCTTTTCCATCGTAAAAAACGAATAATAGCAACCAGTGTGAAAGTTATGGTTATTTCTACATTCCGAGCAACCTAGGCTTCACTCTAGGGCGTTGCTCCACCAGATCGAATAGTTAGGTCCTTAGAGGTCAACGCCAGAAGCATAAAATACAATATACATATAACAGTTTTTCCATCGTATAAAACGAATGATAGCAACCAGTGTGAAAGTTATGGTCATTTCTTCGTTCCGGGCAACCTAGGCTACACTCTAGGGCGTTGCTCGACCAGATCAAACAGTTAGGGCCTTAGAAGTCAACGCCCGAAGTATAAAATACAAAATAAATAGAACAGTTTTTCCATTGTATAAAACGAATAATTGCTACCAGTGTAAAAGTTATGGTCATTTCTACGTTCCGGGCAACCTAGGCTTCACCCTTGGGCGTTGTTCCACCAGATCGAATAGTTAGGTCCTAAGCAGTGAACGCATAAAATGCAATAAAAATACAACAGTCTTTCCATCCTATAACAGGAATAATTGCAATCCGTGTGAAAGTGATGGTCATTTGTACGTTCCAGGCAACCTAGGCTTCACTCTAGGGCGTTGCTCCACCAGATCCAATAGTTAGGGCCTATGAAGTCAACGCCAGAAGTATAAAATACAATATAAATACAAAAGTTTTTAAATTGTATAAAACGAATAATTGCTACCAGTGTAAAAGTTATGGTCACTTCTACGTTCCGGGCAAACTAGGCTTCACCCTAGGGCGTTGTTCCACCAGGTCGAATAGTTAGGGCCTAAGAAGTAAACGCCAGAAGCATAAAATACAATATAAATACAACAGTTTTTCCATCGTATAAAACGAATAATTGCAACCAGTGTGAAAGTTATGGTCATTTCTACATTCCGAGCAACCTAGGCTTCACTCTAGGGCGTTGCTCCAACAGATTGAATAGTTAGGGCCTTAGAAGTCAACGACCGAAGCATAAAATGCAACAAAAATACAAAGATTTTTCCATCGTATAACAGGATTAATTGCAACCAGCTTGAAAGTGATGGTCATTTCTACGTTCCGGGAAACCTAGGCTCCACTCTAGGGCGTTACTCCACTAGATCGAATAGCTAGGGCCTTAGAAGTCAACGCCAGAAGCATAAAATACGATATAAATACAACAGCTTTTCCATCGTATAAAAGGAATATTTGCAAACAGTGTGAAAGTGATGGTCATTTCTACGTTCCAGGCAACCTAGGCTTCACCCTAGGGCGTTGCTCCACCAGATGAAACAGTTAGGGCCTTAGAAGTCAACGCCCGAAGCATAAAATACAAAATAAGTAGAACTGTTTTTCCATTGTATAAAACGAATAATTGCTACCAGTGTAAAAGTTATGGCCATTTCTACGTTCCGGGCAACCTAGGCTTCTCTCTAGGGCGTTGCTCCAACAGGTTGAATAGTCAGGGCCTTAGAAGTCAACGCCCGAAGCATAAAATGCAATAAAAATACAACAGTTTTTCCATCGTATAACAGGATTAATTGCAACCAGTTTGAAAGTGATGGTCATTTCTACGTTCAGGGCAACCTAGGCTTCACTCTAGGGCGTTGCTCCACTACATCGAATAGCTAGGGCGTTAGAAGTCAACGCCAGAGGTATAAAATGCAATATAAATACAACAGCTTTTCCATCGTAAAAAACGAATAATTGCAACCAGTGTGAAAGTTATGGTTATTTCTACGTTGCGGGCAACCTAGGCTTCAATCTAGGGCGTTGCTCCACCAGATCAAACAGTTAGGGCCTTAGAAGTCAACGCCCGATGAATAAAATACAAAATAAATAGAACAGTTTTTCCATTGTATAAAACGAATAATTGCTACCAGTGTAAAAGTTATGGTCATTTCTACGTTCCGGGCAACCTAGGCTTCACCCTAGGGTGTTGTTCCAACAGAACGAATGGTTAGGTCCTAAGCAGTGAATGCCAGAAGCATAAAATGCAATAAAAATACAACAGTCTTTCCATCCTATAACAGGAATAATTGCAATCCGTGTGAAAGTGATGGTCATTTGTACGTTCCAGGCAACCTAGGCTTCACTCTAGGGAGTTGCTCCACCAGATCGAATAGTTAGGGCCTATGAAGTCAACGCCAGAAGCATAAAATACAATATAAATACAACAGTTTTTAAATTGTATAAACCGAATAATTGCTACCAGTGTAAAAGTTATGGTCATTTCTACGTTCCGGGCAAACTAGGCTTCACCCTAGGGCGTTGTTCCACCAGGTCGAATAGTTAGGGCCTAAGAAGTAAACGCCAGAAGCATAAAATGCAATAAAAATACAACAGTCTTTCCATCCTATAACAGGAATAATCGCAATCCGTGTGAAAGTGATGGTCATTTGTACGTTCCAGGCAACCTAGGCTTCACTCTAGGGCGTTGCTCCACCAGATCGAATAGTTAAGGCCTATGAAGTCAACGCCAGAAGCATAAAATACAATATAAATACAACAGTTTTTAAATTGTATAAAACGAATAATTGCTACCAGTGTAATAGTTATGGTCATTTCTACGTTCCGGGCAAACTAGGCTTCACCCTAGGGCGTTGTTACACCAGGTCGACATAGTTAGGGCCTAAGAAGTAAACGCCAGGAGCATAAAATGCAATAAAAATACAACAGTCTTTCCATCCTATAATAGGAATAATTGCAATCCGTGTGAAAGTGATGGTCATTTGTACGTTCCAGGCAACCTAGGCTTCACTCTAGGGCGTTGCTCTACCAGATCGAATAGTTAGGGCCTATGAAGTCAACGCCAGAAGCATAAAATACAATATAAATACAACAGTTTTTAAATTGTATAAAACGAATAATTGCCACCAGTGTAAAAGTTATGGTCATTTCTACGTTCCGGGCAAACTAGGCTTCACCCTAGGGCGTTGTTCCACCCGATCGAATAGTTAGGGCCTAAGAAGTGAACGCCAGAAGCATGAAATACAAAATAAATACAACAGTTTTTCCATCGTATAAAACGAATAATTGCAGCCAGTGTGAAAGTTATGGTCATTTCTACATTCCGAGTAACCTAGGCTTCACTCTAGGGCGGTGCTCCACCATATCGAATAGCTACGGGCTTAGGAGCCTACGCCTGAAGCATAAAATTCGATATAAATACAACAGCTTTTCCATCGTATAAAAGGAATAATTGCAAACAGTGTGAAAGTAATGGTCATTTCTACGTTCCGGGCAACCTAGGCTTCACCCTAGGGCGTTGCTCCACCAGATCAAACAGTTAGGGCCTTAGAAGTCAACGCCCGAAGCATAAAATACAAAATAAAAAGAACAGTTTTTCCATTGTATAAAACGAATAATTGCTACCAGTGTAAATGTTATGGTCATTTCTACGTTCCGGGCAACCTAGGCTTCACCCTAGGGCGGTGTTCCACCAGATCGAATAGTTAGGGCCCAAGAAGTGAACGGCAGAAGCATAAAATGCAATATAAATACAACAGCTTTTCCATCGTATAAAACGAATAATTGCAACCAGTGTGAAAGTTATGGTCAATTCTACATTCCGAGCAACCTAGGCTTCACTCTAGGGCGTTGCTGCACCAGATCGAATAGTTAGGTCCTTAGAAGTCAACGCCAGAAGCATAAAATACGATATAAATACAGCAGCTTTTCCATCGTATAACAGGATTAATTGCAACCAGTTTGAAAGTGATGGTCATTTCTACGTTCAGGGCAACCTAGGCTTCACTCTAGGGCGTTGCTCCACTTGATCGAATAGCTAGGGCGTTAGAAGTCAACGCCAGAGGTATAAAATACAATATAAATACAAAAGCTTTTCCATCGTAAAAAACGAATAATTGCAACCAGTGTGAAAGTTATGGTTATTTCTACATTCCGAGCAACCTAGGCTTCACTCTAGGGCGTTGCTCCACCAGATCGAATAGTTAGGTCCTTAGAAGTCAACGCCAGAAGCATAAAGTACGATATAAATACAACAGCTTTTGCATCGTATAAAAGGAATAATTGCAAACAGTGTGAAAGTAATTGTCACTTCTACGTTCCGGGCAACCTAGGCTTCACTCTAGGGCGTTGCTTCACCAGATCAAACAGTTAGGGCCTAAGAAGTGAACGCCAGAAGCATCAAATACAATATAAATACAACAGTTTTTCCATCGTATAAAACGAATAATTGCTACCAGTGTAAAAGTTATGGTCATTTCTACGTTCCGGGCAACCTAGACTTCACCCTAGGGCGTTGTTCCACCAGATCGAATAGTCAGGGCCTAAGAAGTGTACGCCAGAAGCATAAAATGCAATAAAAATACAACAGTCTTTCCATCCTATAACAGGAATAATTGCAACCCGTGTGAAAGTGATGGTCATTTGTACGTTCCAGGGAACCTAGGCTACACTCTAGGGCGTTGCTCCACCAGATCGAATTGTTAGGGCCAAAGAAGTCAACGCCCGAAGCATAAAATACAAAATAAATAGAACAGTTTTTCCATCGTATAAAACGACTAATTGCAACCAGTGTGAAAACTATGGTCATTTCTACATTCCGAGCAACCTAGGCTTCACTCTAGGGCGTTGCTCCAACAGATTGAATAGTCAGGGCCTTAGAAGTCAACGCCCGAAGCATAAAATGCAATAAAAATACAACAGTTTTTCCATCGTATAACAGGATTAATTGCAACCAGTTTGAAAGTGATGGTCATTTCTACGTTCCGGGCAACCTAGGCTTCACTCTAGGGCGTTGCTCCACCATATCGAATAGTTAGGTCCTTAGAAGTCAACGCCAGAAGCATAAAATACGATATAAATACAACAGTTTTTCCCTCGTAGAAAACGAATAATTGCAACCAGTGTGAAAGTTATGGTCATTTCTATATTCCGAGCAACCTAGGCTTCACTCTAGGGCGGGGCTCCACCATATCGAATAGCTACGGCCTTAGAAGCCTACGCCTGAAGCATAAAATACAATAAAAATACAACAGTCTTTTCATCGTATAACCGGAATAATTGCAACATGCGTGAAAGTAATGACCATTTCGGCGTTTCGGGCATCCTAGACTTAACTCTGAGGCATTGCTCCACCAGATTGAATAGTTAGGGCCTAAGGAGTCAACGCCAGAAGCATAAAATACAATATAAATATAACAGTTTTTCCATCGTATAAAACGAATAATAGCAACCAGTGTGAAAGTAATTGTCATTTCTACGTTCCGGGCAACCTAGGCTTCACTCTAGGGCGTTGCTCCACCAGATCAAACAGTTAGGGCGTTAGAAGTCAACGCCCGAAGCATAAAATACAATATAAATACAACAGTTTTTCCATCGTATAAAACGAATAATTGCAACCAGTGTGAAAGCTATGGTCATTTCTACATTCCGAGCAACCTAGGCTTCACTCCAGGGCGTTGCTCCAACAGATTGAATAGTCAGGGCCTTAGAAGTCAACGCCCGAAGCATAAAATACAAAATAAATAGAACAGTTTTTCCATCGTATAAAACGAATAATTGCAGCCAGTGTGAAAGTTATGGTCATTTCTACATTCCGAGCAACCTAGGCTTCACTCTAGGGCGTTGCTGCAACAGATTGAATAGTTAGGGCCTTAGAAGTCAACACCCGAAGCATAAAATGCAATAAAAATACAACAGTTTTTCCATTGTATAACAGGATTAATTGCAACCTGTTTGAAAGTGATGGTCATTTCTACGTTCCGGGCAACCTAGGCTTCACTCTAGGGCGTTGCTCCACCAGATCGAATAGTTAGGTCCTTAGAAGTCAACGCCAGAAGCATAAAATACGATATAAATACAACAGTTTTTCCCTCGTAGAAAACGAATAATTGCAACCAGTGTGAAAGTTATGGTCATTTCTATATTCCGAGCAACCTAGGCTTCACTCTAGGGCGGGGCTCCACCATATCGAATAGCTACGGCCTTAGAAGCCTACGCCTGAAGCATAAAATACAATAAAAATACAACAGTCTTTTCATCGTATAACCGGAATAATTGCAACATGCGTGAAAGTAATGACCATTTCGGCGTTTCGGGCATCCTAGACTTAACTCTGAGGCATTGCTCCACCAGATTGAATAGTTAGGGCCTAAGGAGTCAACGCCCGAAGCATAAAATACAATACAAATACAACAGTTTTTCCATCGTATAAAACGAATAATTGCAGCCAGTGTGAAAGTTATGGTCATTTCTACATTCCGAGCAACCTAGGCTTCACTCTAGGGCGTTGCTGCAACAGATTGAATAGTTAGGGCCTTAGAAGTCAACACCCGAAGCATAAAATGCAATAAAAATACAACAGTTTTTCCATTGTATAACAGGATTAATTGCAACCTGTTTGAAAGTGATGGTCATTTCTACGTTCCGGGCAACCTAGGCTTCACTCTAGGGCGTTGCTCCACCAGATCAAACAGTTAGGGCCTTAGAAGTCAACGCCCGAAGCATAAAATACAAAATAAATAGAACAGTTTTTCCATTGTATAAAACGAATAATTGCTACCAGTGTAAAAGTTATGGTCATTTCTACGTTCCGGGCAACCTAGGCTTCACCCTAGGGCGTTGATCCACCAGACCGAATAGTTAGGGCCTAAGAAGTGAACGCCAGAAGCATAAAATATAATATAAATACAACAGTTTTTCCATCGTATAAAACGAATAATTGCAACCAGTGTGAAAGCTATGGTCATTTCTACATTCCGAGCAACCTAGGCTTCTCTCTAGGGCGTTGCTCCAACAGGTTGAATAGTCAGGGCCTTAGAAGTCAACGCCCGATGCATAAAATGCAATAAAAATACAACAGTTTTTCCATCGTATAACAGGATTAATTGCAACCAGTTTGAAAGTGATGGTCATTTCTACGTTCAGGGCAACCTAGGCTTCACTCTAGGGCGTTGCTCCACTTGATCGAATAGCTAGGGCGTTAGAAGTCAACGCCAGAGGTATAAAATACAATATAAATACAAAAGTTTTTCCATCGTAAAAAACGAATAATTGCAACCAGTGTGAAAGTTATGGTTATTTCTACATTCCGAGCAACCTAGGCTTCACTCTAGGGTGTTGCTCCACCAGATCGAATAGTTAGGTCCTTAGAAGTCAACGCCAGAAGCATAAAATACAATATAAATACAACAGTTTTTAAATTGTATAAACCGAATAATTGCTACCAGTGTAAAAGTTATGGTCATTTCTACGTTCCGGGCAAACTAGGCTTCACCCTAGGGCGTTGTTCCACCAGGTCGAATAGTTAGGGCCTAAGAAGTAAACGCCAGAAGAATAAAATACAATATAAATACAACAGTTTTTCCATCGTATAAAACGAATAATTGCAACCAGTGTGAAAGTTATGGTCATTTCTACATTCCGAGCAACCTAGGCTTCACTCTAGGGCGTTGCTCCAACAGATTGAATAGTTAGGGCTTTAGAAGTCAACGACCGAAGCATAAAATGCAACAAAAATACAAAGGTTTTTCCATCGTATGACAGGATTAATTGCAACCAGTTTGAAAGTGATGGTCATTTCTACGTTCCGGGAAACCTAGGCTACACTCTAGGGCGTTGCTCCACTAGATCGAATAGCTAGGGCCTAAGAAGTCAACGCCAGAAGCATAAAATACAATATAAATACAACAGTTTTTCCATCGTATAAAACGAATAATTGCAACATGCGTGAAAGTAATGACCATTTCGGCGTTTCGGGCATCCTAGACTTAACTCTGAGGCATTGCTCCACCAGATTGAATAGTTAGGGCCTAAGGAGTCAACGCCAGAAGCATAAAATACAATATAAATATAACAGTTTTTCCATCGTATAAAACGAATAATAGCAACCAGTGTGAAAGTAATTGTCATTTCTACGTTCCGGGCAACCTAGGCTTCACTCTAGGGCGTTGCTCCACCAGATCAAACAGTTAGGGCGTTAGAAGTCAACGCCCGAAGCATAAAATACAATATAAATACAACAGTTTTTCCATCGTATAAAACGAATAATTGCAACCAGTGTGAAAGCTATGGTCATTTCTACATTCCGAGCAACCTAGGCTTCACTCCAGGGCGTTGCTCCAACAGATTGAATAGTCAGGGCCTTAGAAGTCAACGCCCGAAGCATAAAATACAAAATAAATAGAACAGTTTTTCCATTGCATAAAACGAATAATTGTTACCAGTGTAAAAGTTATGGTCATTTCTACGTTCCGGGCCACCTAGGCTTCACCCTAGGGCGTTGTTCCACCAGATCGAATAGTTAGGGCCTAAGAAGTGAACGCCAGAAGCATAAAATACAATATAAATACAACAGTTTTTCCATCGTATAAAACGAATAATTGCAACCAGTGTGAAAGCTATGGTCATTTCTACATTCCGAGCAACCTAGGCTTCACTCTAGGGCGTTGCTCCAACAGATTGAATAGTCAGGGCCTTAGAAGTCAACGCCCGAAGCATAAAATGCAAAAAAATACAACAGTTTTTCCATCGTATAACGGGATTAATTTCAAAAAGTTTGAAAGTGATGGTCATTTCTACGTTCCGGGCAACCTAGGCTTCACTCCAGGGCGTTGCTCCACTAGATCGAATAGCTAGGGCCTAAGAAGTGAACGCCAGAAGCATAAAATACAATATAAATACAACAGTCTTTCCATCGTATAAAACGAATAATTGCAACCAGTGTGAAAGCTATGGTCATTTCTACATTCCGAGCATCCTAGGCTTCACTCTAGGGCGTTGCTCCAACAGGTTGAATAGTCAGGGCCTTAGAAGTCAACGCCCGAAGCATAAAATGCAATAAAAATACAACAGCTTTTCCATGGTATAACAGGATTAATTGCATCCAGTTTGAAAGTGATGGTCATTTCTACGTTCAGGGCAACCTAGGCTTCACTCTAGGGCGTTGCTCCACTAGATCGAATAGCTAGGGCGTTAGAAGTCAACGCCAGAGGTATAAAATACAATATAAATACAACAGCTTTTCCATCGTAAAAAACGAATAATAGCAACCAGTGTGAAAGTTATGGTTATTTCTACATTCCGAGCAACCTAGGCTTCACTCTAGGGCGTTGCTCCACCAGATCGAATAGTTAGGTCCTTAGAGGTCAACGCCAGAAGCATAAAATACAATATAAATATAACAGTTTTTCCATCGTATAAAACGAATGATAGCAACCAGTGTGAAAGTTATGGTCATTTCTTCGTTCCGGGCAACCTAGGCTACACTCTAGGGCGTTGCTCGACCAGATCAAACAGTTAGGGCCTTAGAAGTCAACGCCCGAAGTATAAAATACAAAATAAATAGAACAGTTTTTCCATTGTATAAAACGAATAATTGCTACCAGTGTAAAAGTTATGGTCATTTCTACGTTCCGGGCAACCTAGGCTTCACCCTTGGGCGTTGTTCCACCAGATCGAATAGTTAGGTCCTAAGCAGTGAACGCATAAAATGCAATAAAAATACAACAGTCTTTCCATCCTATAACAGGAATAATTGCAATCCGTGTGAAAGTGATGGTCATTTGTACGTTCCAGGCAACCTAGGCTTCACTCTAGGGCGTTGCTCCACCAGATCCAATAGTTAGGGCCTATGAAGTCAACGCCAGAAGCATAAAATACAATATAAATACAAAAGTTTTTAAATTGTATAAAACGAATAATTGCTACCAGTGTAAAAGTTATGGTCACTTCTACGTTCCGGGCAAACTAGGCTTCACCCTAGGGCGTTGTTCCACCAGGTCGAATAGTTAGGGCCTAAGAAGTAAACGCCAGAAGCATAAAATACAATATAAATACAACAGTTTTTCCATCGTATAAAACGAATAATTGCAACCAGTGTGAAAGTTATGGTCATTTCTACATTCCGAGCAACCTAGGCTTCACTCTAGGGCGTTGCTCCAACAGATTGAATAGTTAGGGCCTTAGAAGTCAACGACCGAAGCATAAAATGCAACAAAAATACAAAGATTTTTCCATCGTATAACAGGATTAATTGCAACCAGCTTGAAAGTGATGGTCATTTCTACGTTCCGGGAAACCTAGGCTTCACTCTAGGGCGTTACTCCACTAGATCGAATAGCTAGGGCCTTAGAAGTCAACGCCAGAAGCATAAAATACGATATAAATACAACAGCTTTTCCATCGTATAAAAGGAATATTTGCAAACAGTGTGAAAGTAATGGTCATTTCTACGTTCCAGGCAACCTAGGCTTCACCCTAGGGCGTTGCTCCACCAGATGAAACAGTTAGGGCCTTAGAAGTCAACGCCCGAAGCATAAAATACAAAATAAATAGAACTGTTTTTCCATTGTATAAAACGAATAATTGCTACCAGTGTTAAAGTTATGGCCATTTCTACGTTCCGGGCAACCTAGGCTTCTCTCTAAGGCGTTGCTCCAACAGGTTGAATAGTCAGGGCCTTAGAAGTCAACGCCCGAAGCATAAAATGCAATAAAAATACAACAGTTTTTCCATCGTATAACAGGATTAATTGCAACCAGTTTGAAAGTGATGGTCATTTCTACGTTCAGGGCAACCTAGGCTTCACTCTAGGGCGTTGCTCCACTACATCGAATAGCTAGGGCGTTAGAAGTCAACGCCAGAGGTATAAAATGCAATATAAATACAACAGCTTTTCCATCGTAAAAAACGAATAATTGCAACCAGTGTGAAAGTTATGGTTATTTCTACGTTGCGGGCAACCTAGGCTTCAATCTAGGGCGTTGCTCCACCAGATCAAACAGTTAGGGCCTTAGAAGTCAACGCCCGAAGAATAAAATACAAAATAAATAGAACAGTTTTTCCATTGTATAAAACGAATAATTGCTACCAGTGTAAAAGTTATGGTCGTTTCTACGTTCCGGGCAACCTAGGCTTCACCCTAGGGTGTTGTTCCAACAGAACGAATGGTTAGGTCCTAAGCAGTGAATGCCAGAAGCATAAAATGCAATAAAAATACAACAGTCTTTCCATCCTATAACAGGAATAATTGCAATCCGTGTGAAAGTGATGGTCATTTGTACGTTCCAGGCAACCTAGGCTTCACTCTAGGGAGTTGCTCCACCAGATCGAATAGTTAGGGCCTATGAAGTCAACGCCAGAAGCATAAAATACAATATAAATACAACAGTTTTTAAATTGTATAAACCGAATAATTGCTACCAGTGTAAAAGTTATGGTCATTTCTACGTTCCGGGCAAACTAGGCTTCACCCTAGGGCGTTGTTCCACCAGGTCGAATAGTTAGGGCCTAAGAAGTAAACGCCAGAAGCATAAAATACAATACAAATACAACAGTTTTTCCATCGTATAAAACGAATAATTGCAACCAGTGTGAAAGTTATGGTCATTTCTACATTCCGAGCAACCTAAGCTTCACTCTAGGGCGTTGCTCCAACAGATTGAATAGTTAGGGCTTTAGAAGTCAACGACCGAAGCATAAAATGCAACAAAAATACAAAGGTTTTTCCATCGTATGACAGGATTAATTGCAACCAGTTTGAAAGTGATGGTCATTTCTACGTTCCGGGAAACCTAGGCTACACTCTAGGGCGTTGCTCCACTAGATCGAATAGCTAGGGCCTAAGAAGTCAACGCCAGAAGCATAAAATACAATATAAATACAACAGTTTTTCCATCGTATAAAACGAATAATTGCAACCAGTGTAAAAGTTATGGTCATTTCTACGTTCCGGGCAACCCAGGCTTCACCCTAGGGCGTTGTTCCACCAGGTCGAATAGTTAGGGCCTAAGAAGTCAACGCCAGAAGCATAAAATACAATATAAATACAACAGTTTTTCCATCGTATAAAACGAATAATTGCAACCAGTGTGAAAGCTATGGTCATTTCTACATTCCGAGCAACCTAGGCTTCACCCTAGGGTGTTGTTCCAACAGATCGAATAGTTAGGTCCTAAGCAGTGAATGCCAGAAGCATAAAATGCAATAAAAATACAACAGTCTTTCAATCCTATAACAGGAATAATTGCAACCCGTGTGAAAGTGATGGTCATTTGTACGTTCCAGGGAACCTAGGCTTCACTCTAGGGCGTTGCTCCACCAGATCGAATGTTAGGGCCAAAGAAGTCAACGCCCGAAGCATAAAATACAAAATAAATAGAACAGTTTTTCCATTGTATAAAACGAATAATTGCTACCAGTGTAAAAGTTATGGTCATTTCTACGTTCCGGGCAACCTAGGCTTCACCCTAGGGCATTGTTCCATCAGATCGAATAGTTAGGCCCTAAGAAGTGAACGCCAGAAGCATAAAATACGATATAAATACAACAGTTTTTCCCTCGTAGAAAACGAATAATTGCAACCAGTGTGAAAGTTATGGTCATTTCTATATTCCGAGCAACCTAGGCTTCACTCTAGGGCGGGGCTCCACCATATCGAATAGCTACGGCCTTAGAAGCCTACGCCTGAAGCATAAAATACAATAAAAATACAACAGTCTTTTCATCGTATAACCGGAATAATTGCAACATGCGTGAAAGTAATGACCATTTCGGCGTTTCGGGCATCCTAGACTTAACTCTGAGGCATTGCTCCACCAGATTGAATAGTTAGGGCCTAAGGAGTCAACGCCAGAAGCATAAAATACAATATAAATATAACAGTTTTTCCATCGTATAAAACGAATAATAGCAACCAGTGTGAAAGTAATTGTCATTTCTACGTTCCGGGCAACCTAGGCTTCACTCTAGGGCGTTGCTCCACCAGATCAAACAGTTAGGGCGTTAGAAGTCAACGCCCGAAGCATAAAATACAATATAAATACAACAGTTTTTCCATCGTATAAAACGAATAATTGCAACCAGTGTGAAAGCTATGGTCATTTCTACATTCCGAGCAACCTAGGCTTCACTCCAGGGCGTTGCTCCAACAGATTGAATAGTCAGGGCCTTAGAAGTCAACGCCCGAAGCATAAAATACAAAATAAATAGAACAGTTTTTCCATCGTATAAAACGAATAATTGCAGCCAGTGTGAAAGTTATGGTCATTTCTACATTCCGAGCAACCTAGGCTTCACTCTAGGGCGTTGCTGCAACAGATTGAATAGTTAGGGCCTTAGAAGTCAACACCCGAAGCATAAAATGCAATAAAAATACAACAGTTTTTCCATTGTATAACAGGATTAATTGCAACCTGTTTGAAAGTGATGGTCATTTCTACGTTCCGGGCAACCTAGGCTTCACTCTAGGGCGTTGCTCCACCAGATCGAATAGTTAGGTCCTTAGAAGTCAACGCCAGAAGCATAAAATACGATATAAATACAACAGTTTTTCCCTCGTAGAAAACGAATAATTGCAACCAGTGTGAAAGTTATGGTCATTTCTATATTCCGAGCAACCTAGGCTTCACTCTAGGGCGGGGCTCCACCATATCGAATAGCTACGGCCTTAGAAGCCTACGCCTGAAGCATAAAATACAATAAAAATACAACAGTCTTTTCATCGTATAACCGGAATAATTGCAACATGCGTGAAAGTAATGACCATTTCGGCGTTTCGGGCATCCTAGACTTAACTCTGAGGCATTGCTCCACCAGATTGAATAGTTAGGGCCTAAGGAGTCAACGCCCGAAGCATAAAATACAATACAAATACAACAGTTTTTCCATCGTATAAAACGAATAATTGCAGCCAGTGTGAAAGTTATGGTCATTTCTACATTCCGAGCAACCTAGGCTTCACTCTAGGGCGTTGCTGCAACAGATTGAATAGTTAGGGCCTTAGAAGTCAACACCCGAAGCATAAAATGCAATAAAAATACAACAGTTTTTCCATTGTATAACAGGATTAATTGCAACCTGTTTGAAAGTGATGGTCATTTCTACGTTCCGGGCAACCTAGGCTTCACTCTAGGGCGTTGCTCCACCAGATCAAACAGTTAGGGCCTTAGAAGTCAATGCCCGAAGCATAAAATACAAAATAAATAGAACAGTTTTTCCATTGTATAAAACGAATAATTGCTACCAGTGTAAAAGTTATGGTCATTTCTACGTTCCGGGCAACCTAGGCTTCACCCTAGGGCGTTGATCCACCAGACCGAATAGTTAGGGCCTAAGAAGTGAACGCCAGAAGCATAAAATATAATATAAATACAACAGTTTTTCCATCGTATAAAACGAATAATTGCAACCAGTGTGAAAGCTATGGTCATTTCTACATTCCGAGCAACCTAGGCTTCTCTCTAGGGCGTTGCTCCAACAGGTTGAATAGTCAGGGCCTTAGAAGTCAACGCCCGATGCATAAAATGCAATAAAAATACAACAGTTTTTCCATCGTATAACAGGATTAATTGCAACCAGTTTGAAAGTGATGGTCATTTCTACGTTCAGGGCAACCTAGGCTTCACTCTAGGGCGTTGCTCCACTTGATCGAATAGCTAGGGCGTTAGAAGTCAACGCCAGAGGTATAAAATACAATATAAATACAAAAGTTTTTCCATCGTAAAAAACGAATAATTGCAACCAGTGTGAAAGTTATGGTTATTTCTACATTCCGAGCAACCTAGGCTTCACTCTAGGGTGTTGCTCCACCAGATCGAATAGTTAGGTCCTTAGAAGTCAACGCCAGAAGCATAAAATACAATATAAATACAACAGTTTTTAAATTGTATAAACCGAATAATTGCTACCAGTGTAAAAGTTATGGTCATTTCTACGTTCCGGGCAAACTAGGCTTCACCCTAGGACGTTGTTCCACCAGGTCGAATAGTTAGGGCCTAAGAAGTAAACGCCAGAAGAATAAAATACAATATAAATACAACAGTTTTTCCATCGTATAAAACGAATAATTGCAACCAGTGTGAAAGTTATGGTCATTTCTACATTCCGAGCAACCTAGGCTTCACTCTAGGGCGTTGCTCCAACAGATTGAATAGTTAGGGCTTTAGAAGTCAACGACCGAAGCATAAAATGCAACAAAAATACAAAGGTTTTTCCATCGTATGACAGGATTAATTGCAACCAGTTTGAAAGTGATGGTCATTTCTACGTTCCGGGAAACCTAGGCTACACTCTAGGGCGTTGCTCCACTAGATCGAATAGCTAGGGCCTAAGAAGTCAACGCCAGAAGCATAAAATACAATATAAATACAACAGTTTTTCCATCGTATAAAACGAATAATTGCAACATGCGTGAAAGTAATGACCATTTCGGCGTTTCGGGCATCCTAGACTTAACTCTGAGGCATTGCTCCACCAGATTGAATAGTTAGGGCCTAAGGAGTCAACGCCAGAAGCATAAAATACAATATAAATATAACAGTTTTTCCATCGTATAAAACGAATAATAGCAACCAGTGTGAAAGTAATTGTCATTTCTACGTTCCGGGCAACCTAGGCTTCACTCTAGGGCGTTGCTCCACCAGATCAAACAGTTAGGGCGTTAGAAGTCAACGCCCGAAGCATAAAATACAATATAAATACAACAGTTTTTCCATCGTATAAAACGAATAATTGCAACCAGTGTGAAAGCTATGGTCATTTCTACATTCCGAGCAACCTAGGCTTCACTCCAGGGCGTTGCTCCAACAGATTGAATAGTCAGGGCCTTAGAAGTCAACGCCCGAAGCATAAAATACAAAATAAATAGAACAGTTTTTCCATTGCATAAAACGAATAATTGTTACCAGTGTAAAAGTTATGGTCATTTCTACGTTCCGGGCCACCTAGGCTTCACCCTAGGGCGTTGTTCCACCAGATCGAATAGTTAGGGCCTAAGAAGTGAACGCCAGAAGCATAAAATACAATATAAATACAACAGTTTTTCCATCGTATAAAACGAATAATTGCAACCAGTGTGAAAGCTATGGTCATTTCTACATTCCGAGCAACCTAGGCTTCACTCTAGGGCGTTGCTCCAACAGATTGAATAGTCAGGGCCTTAGAAGTCAACGCCCGAAGCATAAAATGCAAAAAAATACAACAGTTTTTCCATCGTATAACGGGATTAATTTCAAAAAGTTTGAAAGTGATGGTCATTTCTACGTTCCGGGCAACCTAGGCTTCACTCCAGGGCGTTGCTCCACTAGATCGAATAGCTAGGGCCTAAGAAGTGAACGCCAGAAGCATAAAATACAATATAAATACAACAGTCTTTCCATCGTATAAAACGAATAATTGCAACCAGTGTGAAAGCTATGGTCATTTCTACATTCCGAGCATCCTAGGCTTCACTCTAGGGCGTTGCTCCAACAGGTTGAATAGTCAGGGCCTTAGAAGTCAACGCCCGAAGCATAAAATGCAATAAAAATACAACAGCTTTTCCATGGTATAACAGGATTAATTGCATCCAGTTTGAAAGTGATGGTCATTTCTACGTTCAGGGCAACCTAGGCTTCACTCTAGGGCGTTGCTCCACTAGATCGAATAGCTAGGGCGTTAGAAGTCAACGCCAGAGGTATAAAATACAATATAAATACAACAGCTTTTCCATCGTAAAAAACGAATAATAGCAACCAGTGTGAAAGTTATGGTTATTTCTACATTCCGAGCAACCTAGGCTTCACTCTAGGGCGTTGCTCCACCAGATCGAATAGTTAGGTCCTTAGAGGTCAACGCCAGAAGCATAAAATACAATATAAATATAACAGTTTTTCCATCGTATAAAACGAATGATAGCAACCAGTGTGAAAGTTATGGTCATTTCTTCGTTCCGGGCAACCTAGGCTACACTCTAGGGCGTTGCTCGACCAGATCAAACAGTTAGGGCCTTAGAAGTCAACGCCCGAAGTATAAAATACAAAATAAATAGAACAGTTTTTCCATTGTATAAAACGAATAATTGCTACCAGTGTAAAAGTTATGGTCATTTCTACGTTCCGGGCAACCTAGGCTTCACCCTTGGGCGTTGTTCCACCAGATCGAATAGTTAGGTCCTAAGCAGTGAACGCATAAAATGCAATAAAAATACAACAGTCTTTCCATCCTATAACAGGAATAATTGCAATCCGTGTGAAAGTGATGGTCATTTGTACGTTCCAGGCAACCTAGGCTTCACTCTAGGGCGTTGCTCCACCAGATCCAATAGTTAGGGCCTATGAAGTCAACGCCAGAAGCATAAAATACAATATAAATACAAAAGTTTTTAAATTGTATAAAACGAATAATTGCTACCAGTGTAAAAGTTATGGTCACTTCTACGTTCCGGGCAAACTAGGCTTCACCCTAGGGCGTTGTTCCACCAGGTCGAATAGTTAGGGCCTAAGAAGTAAACGCCAGAAGCATAAAATACAATATAAATACAACAGTTTTTCCATCGTATAAAACGAATAATTGCAACCAGTGTGAAAGTTATGGTCATTTCTACATTCCGAGCAACCTAGGCTTCACTCTAGGGCGTTGCTCCAACAGATTGAATAGTTAGGGCCTTAGAAGTCAACGACCGAAGCATAAAATGCAACAAAAATACAAAGATTTTTCCATCGTATAACAGGATTAATTGCAACCAGCTTGAAAGTGATGGTCATTTCTACGTTCCGGGAAACCTAGGCTTCACTCTAGGGCGTTACTCCACTAGATCGAATAGCTAGGGCCTTAGAAGTCAACGCCAGAAGCATAAAATACGATATAAATACAACAGCTTTTCCATCGTATAAAAGGAATATTTGCAAACAGTGTGAAAGTAATGGTCATTTCTACGTTCCAGGCAACCTAGGCTTCACCCTAGGGCGTTGCTCCACCAGATGAAACAGTTAGGGCCTTAGAAGTCAACGCCCGAAGCATAAAATACAAAATAAATAGAACTGTTTTTCCATTGTATAAAACGAATAATTGCTACCAGTGTTAAAGTTATGGCCATTTCTACGTTCCGGGCAACCTAGGCTTCTCTCTAAGGCGTTGCTCCACCAGATCAAACAGTTAGGGCCTTAGAAGTCAACGCCCGAAGAATAAAATACAAAATAAATAGAACAGTTTTTCCATTGTATAAAACGAATAATTGCTACCAGTGTAAAAGTTATGGTCGTTTCTACGTTCCGGGCAACCTAGGCTTCACCCTAGGGTGTTGTTCCAACAGAACGAATGGTTAGGTCCTAAGCAGTGAATGCCAGAAGCATAAAATGCAATAAAAATACAACAGTCTTTCCATCCTATAACAGGAATAATTGCAATCCGTGTGAAAGTGATGGTCATTTGTACGTTCCAGGCAACCTAGGCTTCACTCTAGGGAGTTGCTCCACCAGATCGAATAGTTAGGGCCTATGAAGTCAACGCCAGAAGCATAAAATACAATATAAATACAACAGTTTTTAAATTGTATAAACCGAATAATTGCTACCAGTGTAAAAGTTATGGTCATTTCTACGTTCCGGGCAAACTAGGCTTCACCCTAGGGCGTTGTTCCACCAGGTCGAATAGTTAGGGCCTAAGAAGTAAACGCCAGAAGCATAAAATACAATACAAATACAACAGTTTTTCCATCGTATAAAACGAATAATTGCAACCAGTGTGAAAGTTATGGTCATTTCTACATTCCGAGCAACCTAAGCTTCACTCTAGGGCGTTGCTCCAACAGATTGAATAGTTAGGGCTTTAGAAGTCAACGACCGAAGCATAAAATGCAACAAAAATACAAAGGTTTTTCCATCGTATGACAGGATTAATTGCAACCAGTTTGAAAGTGATGGTCATTTCTACGTTCCGGGAAACCTAGGCTACACTCTAGGGCGTTGCTCCACTAGATCGAATAGCTAGGGCCTAAGAAGTCAACGCCAGAAGCATAAAATACAATATAAATACAACAGTTTTTCCATCGTATAAAACGAATAATTGCAACCAGTGTAAAAGTTATGGTCATTTCTACGTTCCGGGCAACCCAGGCTTCACCCTAGGGCGTTGTTCCACCAGGTCGAATAGTTAGGGCCTAAGAAGTCAACGCCAGAAGCATAAAATACAATATAAATACAACAGTTTTTCCATCGTATAAAACGAATAATTGCAACCAGTGTGAAAGCTATGGTCATTTCTACATTCCGAGCAACCTAGGCTTCACCCTAGGGTGTTGTTCCAACAGATCGAATAGTTAGGTCCTAAGCAGTGAATGCCAGAAGCATAAAATGCAATAAAAATACAACAGTCTTTCAATCCTATAACAGGAATAATTGCAACCCGTGTGAAAGTGATGGTCATTTGTACGTTCCAGGGAACCTAGGCTTCACTCTAGGGCGTTGCTCCACCAGATCGAATGTTAGGGCCAAAGAAGTCAACGCCCGAAGCATAAAATACAAAATAAATAGAACAGTTTTTCCATTGTATAAAACGAATAATTGCTACCAGTGTAAAAGTTATGGTCATTTCTACGTTCCGGGCAACCTAGGCTTCACCCTAGGGCATTGTTCCATCAGATCGAATAGTTAGGCCCTAAGAAGTGAACGCCAGAAGCATAAAATGCAATAAAAATACAACAGTTTTTCCATCGTATAACAGGATTAATTGCAAACAGTTTGAAAGTGATTGTCATTTCTACGTTCCGGGCAACCTAGGCTTCACTCTAGGGCGTTGCTCCACCAGATCGATTAGTTAGGTCCTTAGAAGTCAACGCCAGAAGCATAAAATACGATATAAATAAAAAAGCTTTTGCATCGTATAAAAGGAATAATTGCAAACAGTGTGAATGTAATTGTCATTTCTACGTTCCGGGCAACCTAGGCTTCACTCTAGGGCGTTGCTCCACCAGATCAAACAGTTAGGGCCTTAGAAGTTAACGCCCCAAGTATAAAATACAAATTAAATAGAACAGATTTTCCATTGTATAAAACGAATAATTGCTACCAGTGTAAAAGTTATGGTCATTTCTACGTTCCGGGCAACCTAGGCTTCGCCCTAGGGCGTTGTTCCACCAGGTCGAATAGTCAGGGCCTAAGAAGTGAACGCCAGAAGCATAAAATGCAATAAAAATACAACAGTCTTTCAATCCTATAACATCAATAATTGCAACCCGTGTGAAGGTGATGGTCATTTGTACGTTCCAGGGAACCTAGGCTTCACTCTAGGGCGTTGCTCCACCAGATCGAATTGTTAGGGCCAAAGAAGTCAACGCCCGAAGCATAAAATACAAAATAAATAGAACAGTTTTTCCATTGTATAAAACGAATAATTGCTACCAGTGTAAAAGTTACGGTCATTTCTACGTTCCGGGCAACCTAGGCTTCACCATAGGGCATTGTTCCATCAGATCGAATAGTTAGGCCCTAAGAAGTGAACGCCAGAAGCATAGAATACAATATAAATACAACAGTTTTTCCATCGTAGAAAACGAATAATTGCAACCAGTGTGAAAGTTATGGTCATTTCTATATTCCGAGCAACCTAGGCTTCACTCTAGGGCGGTGCTCCACCATATCGAATAGCTACGGCCTTAGAAGCCTACGCCTGAAGCATAAAATACAATAAAAATACAACGGTCTTTTCATCGTATAACAGGAATAATTGCAAACAGTGTGAAAGTAATGGTCATTTCTGCGTTCCGGGTAACCTAGGCTTCACTCTACGGCGTTCTTCCACCAGATCGAAAGGTTCGGGCCTAAGAATTCAACACCAGAAGAATAAAATACAAAATAAATACAACAGCCTTTACACCGTATAAAACGAATAATTGCAACCTGTGTGAAGGTTATGGTCATATCTACGTTCCGGGCAACCTAGGCTTCACTGTAGGGCGTTGCTCCACCAGATCGAAGTGTTAGGGCCTAAGAAGTCAACGCCCGTAGCATAAAATACGATATAAATACAACAGCTTTTCCATCGTATTAAATAAATAATTGCAAACTGTGTGAAAGTAGTGGTCATTTCTGCGTTCCGAGCAGCCTAGGCTTCACTCTAGGGCGGTGCTCCACCATATCGAATAGCTACGGGCTTAGGAGCCTACGCCTAAAGCATAAAATTCGATATAAATACAACAGCTTTTCCATCGTATAAAAGGAATAATTGCAAACAGTGTGAAAGTAATGGTCATTTCTACGTTCCGGGCAACCTAGGCTTCACCCTAGGGCGTTGCTCCACCAGATGAAACAGTTAGGGCCTTAGAAGTCAACGCCCGAAGCATAAAATACAAAATAAATAGAACAGTTTTTCCACTGTATAAAACGAGTAATTACTACCAGTGTAAAAGTTATGGTCATTTCTACGTTCCGGGCAACCTAGGCATCACCCTATGGCGCTGTTCCACCAGATCGAATTGCTAGGGCCTAAGAAGTGAACGCCAGAAGCATAAAATCCTATATAAATACAACAGTTTTTCCATCATATAAAACGAATAATTGCAGCCAGTGTGAAAGTTATGGTCATTTCTACATTCCGAGCAACCTAGGCTTCACTCTAGGGCGTTGCTCCAACAGATTGAATTGTTAGGGCCTTAGAAGTCAACGCCCGAAGCATAAAATGCAATAAAAATACAACAGTTTTTCCATCGTATAACAGGATTAATTGCAACTAGTTTGATAGTGATGGTCATTTCTACGTTCCGGGAAACCTAGGCTTAACTCTAGGGCGTTGCCCCACCAGATCAAACAGTTAGGGCCTTAGAAGTCAACGCCCGAAGCATAAAATACAAAATAAAAAGAACAGTTTTTCCATTGTATAAAACGAATAATTGCTACCAGTGTAAATGTTATGGTCATTTCTACGTTCCGGGCAACCTAGGCTTCACCCTAGGGCGGTGTTCCACCAGATCGAATAGTTAGGGCCCAAGAAGTGAACGGCAGAAGCATAAAATGCAATATAAATACAACAGCTTTTCCATCGTATAAAACGAATAATTGCAACCAGTGTGAAAGTTATGGTCATTTCTACATTCCGAGCAACCTAGGCTTCACTCTAGGGCGTTGCTGCACCAGATCGAATAGTTAGGTCCTTAGAAGTCAACGCCAGAAGCATAAAATACGATATAAATACAGCAGCTTTTCCATCGTATAAAAGGAATAATTGCAAACAGTGTGAAAGTAATGATCATTTCGGCGTTTCGGGCATCCTAGACTTAACTCTGAGGCATTGCTCCACCAGATCGAGTAGTTAGGGCCTATGAAGTCAACGCCAGAAGCATAAAATACAATAAAGGTGCAACAGTTTTTCCATCGTATAACAGGAATAAATGCAACCAGTGTGAAGGTAATGGTATGTTCTACGTTCCGGGCAACCTAGGCGTCACTCTAGGGCGTTGCTCCACCACGTCTAATAGCTACGGCCTTAGAAGTCAACGCCAGGAGCATAAAATACAATATAAATACAACAGCTTTTCCATCGTATAAAATGAATAACTGCAAACACTGTGCAAGTAATGGTCATTTCTGCGTTCCGGGCAACCTAGGCTTCACTCTAGGGCGTTGCTCCACTAGATCGAATAGCTAGGGCCTTAGAAGTCAACACCAGAAGAATAAAATACAAAATAAATACAACAGCCTTTACACAGTATAAAACGAATAATTGCAACCTGTGTGAAGGTTATGGTCATTTCCACATTCCGAGCAACCTAGGCTTCACTGTCGGGCGTTGCTACACCAGATCGAAGAGTTAGGGCCTAAGAAGTCAACGCCCGAAGCATAAAATACAATAGAAATACAACAGTTTTTCCATCGTATAAAACGAATAATAGCAACCGGTGTGAAAGTTATGGTCATTTCTACGTTCCAGGCAACCTAGGCATCACTCTAGGGCGTTGCTCCACCAGATCAAACAGTTAGGGCCTTAGAAGCCAGTGCCCGAAGCATTAAATACAAAATAAATAGAACAGTTTTTCCATTGTATAAAACGAATAATTGCTACCAGTGTAAAAGTTATGGCCATTTCTACGTTGCGGGCAACCTAGGCTTCACCTTAGGCCGTTGTTCAACCAGATCGAATAGTTAGGGCCTAAGAAGTGAACGCCAGAAGCACAAAATACAATATAAATACAACAGTTTTTCCATCATATAAAACGAGTAATTGCAACCAGTATGAAACTTATGGTCATTTCTACCTTCCGGGCAACCTAGGCTACACCCTAGGGAGTTGCTCCACCAGATGAAACAGTTAGGGCCTTAGAAGTCAACGCCCGAAGCATAAAATACAATATAAATACAACAGTTTTTCCATCGTATAAAACGAATAATTGCTACCAGTGTAAAAGTTATGGTCATTTCTACGTTCCGGGCAACCTAGGCTTCACCCTAGGGCGTTGTTCCACCAGATCGAATAGTTAGGGCCTAAGAAGTGAACGCCAGAAGCATTAAATGCAATATAAATACAACAGTTTTTCCATCGTATAAAACGAATAATTGCAACCAGTGTGAAAGTTATGGTAATTTCTACATTCCGAGCAACCTAGGCTTCACTCTAGGGCGCTGCTCCAACAGATTGAATAGTTAGGGCCTTAGAAGTCAACGCCCGAAGCATAAAATGCAATAAAAATACAACAGTTTTTCCATCGTATAACAGGAATATCTGCAAACAGTGTGAAAGTAATGGTCATTTCCATGTTCCGGGCAACCAAGTCTTCACTCTAGGGCGTTCTTCCACCAGATCGAATAGTTAGGGCCTAAGAAGTCAACGCCAGAAGAATAAAATACAATATAAGTACAAAAGCTTTTCCATCGTATAACATGAATAATTGCAAACATTGTGAAAGTAATGGTCATTTCTACGTTCCGGCCAACCTAGGCGTCACTCTAGGGCGTTGCTCCACCACATCTAATAGCTAGGGCCTTAGAAGTCAACCGCAGATGAATAAAATACAATAAAGGTGCCACAGCTTTTCCATCGTATAAAACGAATAATTGCAACCAGTGTGAATGTTATGGTCATTTCTACTTTCCGGGCAACCTAGGCTTAACCCTAGGGAGTTGTTCCACCTGATCGAACAGTGAGGGCCTAAGAAGTCAACGCCAGAAGCATCAAATACAATATAAATATAACAGTTTTTCCATCGTATAATACGAATAATTGCTACCAGTGTGAAAGTTATGGTCATTTCTACGTTCCGCGCAACCTACGTTTCACCCTAGGGCGTTGTTCCACCAGATGGAATAGTTAGGGCCTAAGAAGTCAACGCCAGAAGCATAAAATACGATATAAATACAACAGCTTTTCCATCATATAAAACGAATAATTGCAAGCAGGATGAAAGTTATGGTCATTTCTACTTTCCGGGCAACCTAGGCTTCACTCTAGGGCGTTGCTCCACCAGATCGAATAGATAGGGCATTAGAAGTCAACGCCAGAAGCATAAAATACAAAATAAATAAAACAGTTTTTCCATCGTATAAAACAAATAATTGCTACCAGTGTGAAAGTTATGATCATTTCTACGTTCCGCGCAACCTAGGCTTCACCCTAGGGCGTTGTTCCACTAGATGGAATAGTTAGGGCCTAAGAAGTCAACGCCAGAAGCATAAAATACGATATAAATACAACAGCTTTTCCATCGTATAAAACGAATAATTGCAACCAGTGTGGAAGTTATGGTCATTTCTACGTTCCGGGCAACCTAGGCTTCACTCAAGGGCGTTGCTCGAACAGATAGAATAGCTGGGGCCTTAGAAGTCAACGCCCGAAGCATAAAATACAAAATAAATAGAACAGTTTTTCCATCGTATAAAACGAATAATTGCTACCAGTGTGAAAGTTATGGTCATTGCTACGTTCTGCGCAACCTAGGCTACACCCAAGGGCGTTGTTCCACCAGATGGAATAGTTAGGGCCTAAGAAGTCAACGTCAGAAGCATAAAATACGATATAAATACAACAGCTTTTCCATCGTATAAGACGAATAATTGCAACCAGTGTGAATGTAATGGTCATTTCTACGTTCCGGGCAACCTAGGCTTCACTCCTGGGCGGTGCACCACCAGATCAAATAGTTAGGGCCTAAGAAGGCAACGCCAGAAGCATAAAATACAACATAAATACAACAGATTTTCCATCGTATATAATGTATATTTGCAAACAGTGTGAAAGTAATGGTCATTTCTACGTACCGGGCAACCTAGGCGTCACTCTAGGGCGTTGCTCCACCACATCTAATAGCTACGGCCTTAGAAGTCAACCGCAGATGAATAAAATACAATAAAGGTTCCACAGCTTTTCCATCGTATAAAACGAATAATTGCAACCAGTGTGAAAGTTATGGTCATTTCTACTTTCCGGGCAACCTAGGCTTCACCCTAGGGCGCTGTTCAACCTGATCGAACAGTTAGGGCCTAAGAAGTCAACGCCAGAAGCATCAAATACAATATAAATATAACAGTTTTTCCATCGTATAATACGAATAATTGCAAACAGTGTGAAGGTAATGGTCATTTCTACGTTCCGAGCAACCTAGGCTTCACTCTAGGGCGTTGCTCCACCAGATCGAATAGTTAGGGCCTTAGAAGTCAGCGCCAGAAGCATAAAATGCAATAAAGATGCAACAGTTTTTTAATCGTATAACAGGAATAATTGCAAACAGTGTGAAAGTAATGGTATGTTCTACGTTCCGGGCAACCTAGGCTTCACGCTAGGGTGTTGCTCCACCAGATGGAATAGCTAGGGTCTTAGAAGTCAGCGCCCGAAGCATAAAATACAATATAAATACAACAGCTTTTCCACCGTATAAAATGAATAATTGCAAACAGTGTGAAAGTAATGGTCATTTCTAAGTTCCGGGCAACCGAGGCTTCACCCTAGGGCGTTGTTCCACCAGATCGAATAGTTAGGTCCTTAGAAGTCAACGCCAGATGCATAAAATACGATATAAATACAACAGCTTTTCCATCGTATAAAACGAATAATTGCAACCGGTGTGTAAGTTATGGTCATTTCTACGTTCCGGGCAACCTAGGCTTCACTCTAGGGCGTTGCTCGACCAGATCGAATAGCTAGGGCCTTAGAAGTCAGCGCCTGAAGTATAAAATACAATAAAAATACAACAGTCTTTCCATCCTATAACAGGAATAATTGCAACCCGTGTGAAAGTGACGTTCATTTCTACGTTCCAGGTAACCTAGGCTTCACACTAGGGCGTTGTTCCACCAGATGGAATAGTTAGGGACTAAGAAGTCAACGCCAGAAGCATAAAACACTATATAAATACAACAGTTTTCCCATCATATAAAACGAATAATTGCAACCAGGATGAAAGTTATGGTCATTTCCACTATCCGGGCAACCTAGGCTTCACTCTAGGGCGTTGCTCCACCAGATCGAATAGTTAGGGCCTTGGAAGTCAACGCCAGAAGCATAAAACACAAAATAAATAAAACAGTTTTTCCGTCGTATAAAACGAATAATTGCTGCCAGTGTGGACGTTATGGTCATTTCTACGTTCCGCGCAACCTAGGCTTCACTCTAGGGCGTTTCTCCACCAGATCGAATGGTTAGGTCCTTAGAAGTCAACGCCAGAAGCATGAAATACGATATAAATACAACAGCTTTTCCATCGTATAAAACGAATAATTGCAACCAGTGTGGAAGTTATGGTCATTTTAACGTTCCGTGCAACCTAGGCTTCACTCTAGGGCGTTGCTCGACCAGATCGAATAGCTAGGGCCTTAGAAGTCAACGCCTGAAGTATAAAATACAATAAAAATACAACAGTCTTTCCATCCTATAACAGGAATAATTGCAACCCGTGTGAAAGTGATGGTCATTTCTACGTTCCAGGCAACCTAGGCTTCACCCTCGGGCGTTGTTCCACCAGATGCAATAGTTAGGGACTAAGAAGTCAACGCCAGAAGCATAAAACACTATATAAATACAACAGTTTTTCCATCATATAAAACGAATAATTGCAAGCAGGATGAAAGTTATGGTCATTTCTACTTTCCGGGCAACCTAGGCTTCACTCTAGGGCGTTGGTCCACCAGATCGAATAGATAGGGCATTAGAAGTCAACGCCAGAAGCATAAAATACAAAATAAATAGAACAGTTTTTCCATCGTGTAAAACGAATAATTGCTACCAGTGTGAAAGTTATGGTCATTGCTACGTTCCGCGCAACCTAGGCTTCACCCAAGGGCGTTGTTCCACCAGATGGAATAGTTAGGGCCTAAGAAGTCAACGTCAGAAGCATAAAATACGATATAAATACAACAGCTTTTCCATCGTATAATACGAATAATTGCAACCAGTGTGAATGTAATGGTCATTTCTACGTTCCGGGCAACCTTGGCTTCACCCTAGGGCGTTGCTCCACCAGATCGAATAATTAGGGCCTTAGAAATCAACGCCGGAAGCATAAAATACAATAAAGATGCAACAGTTTTTCCATCGTAGAACAGGAATAATTGCAACCAGTGTGAATGTAATGGTCTTTTCTACGTTCCGGGCAACCTAGGCTTCACTCCTGGGCGGTGTACCACCAGATCAAATAGTTAGGGCCTAAGAAGTCAACGCCAGAAGCATAAAATACAACATAAATACAACAGATTTTCCATCGTATATTGTATATTTGCAAACAGTGTGAAAGTAATGGTCATTTCTACGTACCGGGCAACCTAGGCTCCACTCTCGGGCGTTGCTCCTGCAAATCGAATAGTTAGGGCCTTAGAAGTCAACGCCAGAAGCATAAAATACAATAAAGGTGCAAAAGTTTTTCCATCGTATAACAGGAATATCTGCAAACAGTGTGAAAGTAATGGTCATTTCCATGTTCCGGGCAACCAAGTCTTCACTCTAGGGCGTTCTTCCACCAGATCGAATAGTTAGGGCCTAAGAAGTCAACGCCAGAAGAATAAAATACAATATAAGTACAAAAGCTTTTCCATCGTATAACATGAATAATTGCAAACATTGTGAAAGTAATGGTCATTTCTACGTTCCGGCCAACCTAGGCGTCACTCTAGGGCGTTGCTCCACCACATCTAATAGCTACGGCCTTAGAAGTCAACCGCAGATGAATAAAATACAATAAAGGTGCCACAGCTTTTCCATCGTATAAAACGAATAATTGCAACCAGTGTGAATGTTATGGTCATTTCTACTTTCCGGGCAACCTAGGCTTAACCCTAGGGCATTGTTCCACCTGATCGAACAGTGAGGGCCTAAGAAGTCAACGCCAGAAGCATCAAATACAATATAAATATAACAGTTTTTCCATCGTATAATACGAATAATTGCTACCAGTGTGAAAGTTATGGTCATTTCTACGTTCCGCGCAACCTACGTTTCACCCTAGGGCGTTGTTCCACCAGATGGAATAGTTAGGGCCTAAGAAGTCAACGCCAGAAGCATAAAATACGATATAAATACAACAGCTTTTCCATCGTATAAAACGAATAATTGCAACCAGTGTGGAAGTTATGGTCATTTCTACGTTCCGGGCAACCTAGGCTTCACTCTAGGGCGTTGCTCGAACAGATAGAATAGCTGGGGCCTTAGAAGTCAACGCCCGAAGCATAAAATACAAAATAAATAGAACAGTTTTTCCATCGTATAAAACGAATAATTGCTACCAGTGTGAAAGTTATGGTCATTTCTACGTTCCGCGCAACCTAGGCTTCACTCTAGGGCGTTTCTCCACCAGATCGAATAGTTAGGTCCTTAGAAGTCAACGCCAGAAGCATGAAATACGATATAAATACAACAGCTTTTCCATCGTATAAAACGAATAATTGCAACCAGTGTGGAAGTTATGGTCATTTCTACGTTCCGTGCAACCTAGGCTTCACTCTAGGGCGTTGCTCGACCAGATCGAATAGCTAGGGCCTTAGAAGTCAACGCCTGAAGTATAAAATACAATAAAAATACAACAGTCTTTCCATCCTATAACAGGAATAATTGCAACCCGTGTGAAAGTGATGGTCATTTCTACGTTCCAGGCAACCTAGGCTTCACCCTCGGGCGTTGTTCCACCAGATGCAATAGTTAGGGACTAAGAAGTCAACGCCAGAAGCATAAAATACAACATAAATACAACAGATTTTCCATCGTATATTGTATATTTGCAAACAGTGTGAAAGTAATGGTCATTTCTACGTACCGGGCAACCTAGGCTCCACTCTCGGGCGTTGCTCCTGCAAATCGAATAGTTAGGGCCTTAGAAGTCAACGCCAGAAGCATAAAATACAATAAAGGTGCAAAAGTTTTTCCATCGTATAACAGGAATATCTGCAAACAGTGTGAAAGTAATGGTCATTTCCATGTTCCGGGCAACCAAGTCTTCACTCTAGGGCGTTCTTCCACCAGATCGAATAGTTAGGGCCTAAGAAGTCAACGCCAGAAGAATAAAATACAATATAAGTACAAAAGCTTTTCCATCGTATAACATGAATAATTGCAAACATTGTGAAAGTAATGGTCATTTCTACGTTCCGGCCAACCTAGGCGTCACTCTAGGGCGTTGCTCCACCACATCTAATAGCTACGGCCTTAGAAGTCAACCGCAGATGAATAAAATACAATAAAGGTGCCACAGCTTTTCCATCGTATAAAACGAATAATTGCAACCAGTGTGAATGTTATGATCATTTCTACTTTCCGGGCAACCTAGGCTTCACTCTAGGGCGTTGGTCCACCAGATCGAATAGATAGGGCATTAGAAGTCAACGCCAGAAGCATAAAATACAAAATAAATAAAACAGTTTTTCCATCGTATAAAACGAATAATTGCTACCAGTGTGAAAGTTATGGTCATTTCTACGTTCCGCGCAACCTAGGCTTCACCCTAGGGCGTTGTTCCACCAGATGGAATAGTTAGGGCCTAAGAAGTCAACGCCAGAAGCTAAAATACGATATTAATACAACAGCTTTTCCATCGTATAAAACGAATAATTGCATCCAGTGTGAAAGTTTTGGTCATTTCTACGTTCCGGGCAACCTAGGCTTCACTCTAGGGCGTTGCTCGACCAGATAGAATAGCTAGGGCCGTAGAAGTCAACGCCCGAAGCATAAAATACAAAATATATAGAACAGTTTTTCCATCGTATAAAACGAATAATTGCTACCAGTGTGAAAGTTATGGTCATTGCTACGTTCTGCGCAACCTAGGCTACACCCAAGGGCGTTGTTCCACCAGGTGGAATAGTTAGGGCCTAAGAAGGCAACGTCAGAAGCATAAAATACGATATAAATACAACAGCTTTTCCATCGTATAAGACGAATAATTGCAACCAGTGTGAATGTAATGGTCATTTCTACGTTCCGGGCAACCTAGGCTTCACTCTAGGGCGTTGCTCCACCAGATCGAATAATTAGGGCCTTAGAAATCAACGCCAGAAGCATGAAATACAATAAAGATGCAACAGTGTTTCCATCGTAAAACAGGAATAATTGCAACCCGTGTGAAGGTAATGGTCTTTTCTACATTCCGGGCAACCTAGACTTCACTTTTGGGCGGTGCACCACCAGATCAAATAGTTAGGGCTAAGAAGTCAACGCCAGAAGCATAAAGTACAACATAAATAAACAGATTTTCCACCGTATATAATGTATATTTGCAAACAGTGTGAAAGTAATGGTCATTTCTACGTACCGGGCAACCTAGGCTCCACTCTCGGGAGTTGCTCCACCAAATCGAATAGCTAGGGCCTTAGAAGTCAACGCCAGAAGCATAAAATACGATATAAATAAACAGATTTTCCACCGTATATAATGTATATTTGCAAACAGTGTGAAAGTAATGGTCATTTCTACGTACCGGGCAACCTAGGCTCCACTCTCGGGCGTTGCTCCTGCAAATCGAATAGTTAGGGCCTTAGAAGTCAACGCCAGAAGCATAAAATACAATAAAGGTGCAAAAGTTTTTCCATCGTATAACAGGAATATCTGCAAACAGTGTGAAAGTAATGGTCATTTCCATGTTCCGGGCAACTAAGTCTTCACTCTAGGGCGTTCTTCCACCAGATCGAATGGTTAGGTCCTTAGATGTCAACGCCAGAGCATAAAATACGATATAAATACAACAGCTTTTCCATCGTATAATACGAATAATTGCTAACAGTGTGAAAGTTATGGTCATTTCTACGTTCCGCGCAACCTACGTTTCACCCTAGGGCGTTGTTCCACCAGATGGAATAGTTAGGGCCTAAGAAGTCAACGCCAGAAGCATAAAATACGATATAAATACAACAGCTTTTCCATCGTATAAAACGAATAATTGCAGCCAGTGAGGAAGTTATGGTCATTTCTACGTTCCGGGCAACCTAGGCTTCACTCTAGGGCGTTGCTCGAACAGATAGAATAGCTGGGGCCTTAGAAGTCAACGCCCGAAGCATAAAATACAAAATAAATAGAACAGTTTTTCCATCGTATAAAACGAATAATTGCTACCAGTGTGAAAGTTATGGTCATTGCTACGTTCTGCGCAACCTAGGCTACACCCAAGGGCGTTGTTCCACCAGGTGGAATAGTTAGGGCCTAAGAAGTCAACGTCAGAAGCATAAAATACGATATAAATACAACAGCTTTTCCATCGTAAAAGACGAATAATTGCAACCAGTGTGAATGTAATGGTCATTTCTACGTTCCGGGCAACCTAGGCTTCACTCTAGGGCGTTGCTCCACCAGATCGAATAATTAGGGCCTTAGAAATCAACGCCAGAAGCATAAAATACAATAAAGATGCAACAGTTTTTCCATCGTAAAACAGGAATAATTGCAACCAGTGTGAAGGCAATGGTCTTTTCTACGTTCCGGGCAACCTATGCTTCACTCTAGGGCGGTGCACCACAAGATCAAATAGTTAGGGCCTAAGAAATCAACGCCAGAAGCATAAAATACAACATAAATACAACAGATTTTCCATCGTATATTGTATATTTGCAAACAGTGTGAAAGTAATGGTCATTTCTACGTACCGGGCAACCTAGGCTCGACTCTCGGGCGTTGCTCCTGCAAATCGAATAGTTAGGGCCTTAGAAGTCAACGCCAGAAGCATAAAATACAATAAAGGTGCAAAAGTTTTTCCATCGTATAACAGGAATATCTGCAAACAGTGTGAAAGTAATGGTCATTTCCATGTTCCGGGCAACCAAGTCTTCTCTCTAGGGCGTTCTTCCACCAGATCGAATAGTTAGGGCCTAAGAAGTCAACGCCAGAAGAATAAAATACAATATAAGTACAAAAGCTTTTCCATCGTATAACATGAATAATTGCAAACATTGTGAAAGTAATGGTCATATCTACGTTCCGGCCAACCTAGGCGTCACTCTAGGGCGTTGCTCCACCACATCTAATAGCTACGGCCTTAGAAGTCAACCGCAGATGAATAAAATACAATAAAGGTGCCACAGCTTTTCCATCGTATAAAACGAATAATTGCAACCAGTGTGAATGTTATGGTCATTTCTACTTTCCGGGCAACCTAGGCTTCACCCTAGGGCGTTGTTCCACCTGGTCGAACAGTTAGGGCCTAAGAAGTCAACGCCAGAAGCATCAAATACAATATAAATATAACAGTTTTTCCATCGTATAATACGAATAATAGCTACCAGTGTGAAAGTTATGGTCATTTCTACGTTCCGCGCAACCTACGCTTCAGCCTAGGGCGTTGTTCCACCAGATGGAATAGTTAGGGCCTAAGAAGTCAACGCCAGAAGCATAAAATACGATTTAAATACAACAGCTTTTCCATCGTATAAAACGAATAATTGCAACCAGTGTGGAAGTTATGGTCATTTCTACGTTCCGGGCAACCTAGGCTTCACTCTAGGGCGTTGCTCGAACAGATAGAATAGCTGGGGCCTTAGAAGTCAACGCCCGAAGCATAAAATACAAAATAAATAGAACAGTTTTTCCATCGTATAAAACGAATAATTGCTACCAGTGTGAAAGTTATGGTCATTGCTACGTTCTGCGCAACCTAGGCTACACCCAAGGGCGTAGTTCCACCAGATGGAATAGTTAGGGCCTAAGAAGTCAACGTCAGAAGCATAAAATACGATATAAATACAACAGCTTTTCCATCGTATAAGACGAATAATTGCAACCAGTGTGAATGTAATGGTCATTTCTACGTTCCGGGCAACCTAGGCTTCACTCTAGGGCGTTGCTCCACCAGATCGAATAATTAGGGCCTTAGAAATCAACGCCAGAAGCATAAAATACAATAAAGATGCAACAGTTTTTCCATCGTAAAACAGGAATAATTGCAACCAGTGTGAAGGCAATGGTCTTTTCTACGTTCCGGGCAACCTATGCTTCACTCTAGGGCGGTGCACCACAAGATCAAATAGTTAGGGCCTAAGAAATCAACGCCAGAAGCATAAAATACAACATAAATACAACAGATTTTCCATCGTATATTGTATATTTGCAAACAGTGTGAAAGTAATGGTCATTTCTACGTACCGGGCAACCTAGGCTCGACTCTCGGGCGTTGCTCCTGCAAATCGAATAGTTAGGGCCTTAGAAGTCAACGCCAGAAGCATAAAATACAATAAAGGTGCAAAAGTTTTTCCATCGTATAACAGGAATATCTGCAAACAGTGTGAAAGTAATGGTCATTTCCATGTTCCGGGCAACCAAGTCTTCTCTCTAGGGCGTTCTTCCACCAGATCGAATAGTTAGGGCCTAAGAAGTCAACGCCAGAAGAATAAAATACAATATAAGTACAAAAGCTTTTCCATCGTATAACATGAATAATTGCAAACATTGTGAAAGTAATGGTCATATCTACGTTCCGGCCAACCTAGGCGTCACTCTAGGGCGTTGCTCCACCACATCTAATAGCTACGGCCTTAGAAGTCAACCGCAGATGAATAAAATACAATAAAGGTGCCACAGCTTTTCCATCGTATAAAACGAATAATTGCAACCAGTGTGAATGTTATGGTCATTTCTACTTTCCGGGCAACCTAGGCTTCACCCTAGGGCGTTGTTCCACCTGGTCGAACAGTTAGGGCCTAAGAAGTCAACGCCAGAAGCATCAAATACAATATAAATATAACAGTTTTTCCATCGTATAATACGAATAATAGCTACCAGTGTGAAAGTTATGGTCATTTCTACGTTCCGCGCAACCTACGCTTCAGCCTAGGGCGTTGTTCCACCAGATGGAATAGTTAGGGCCTAAGAAGTCAACGCCAGAAGCATAAAATACGATTTAAATACAACAGCTTTTCCATCGTATAAAACGAATAATTGCAACCAGTGTGGAAGTTATGGTCATTTCTACGTTCCGGGCAACCTAGGCTTCACTCTAGGGCGTTGCTCGAACAGATAGAATAGCTGGGGCCTTAGAAGTCAACGCCCGAAGCATAAAATACAAAATAAATAGAACAGTTTTTCCATCGTATAAAACGAATAATTGCTACCAGTGTGAAAGTTATGGTCATTGCTACGTTCTGCGCAACCTAGGCTACACCCAAGGGCGTAGTTCCACCAGATGGAATAGTTAGGGCCTAAGAAGTCAACGTCAGAAGCATAAAATACGATATAAATACAACAGCTTTTCCATCGTATAAGACGAATAATTGCAACCAGTGTGAATGTAATGGCCATTTCTACGTTCCGGGCAACCTAGGCTTCACTCTAGGGCGTTGCTCCACCAGATCGAATAATTAGGGCCTTAGAAATCAACGCCAGAAGCATTAAATACAACATAAATACAACAGATTTTCCATCGTATATAATGTATATTTGCAAACAGTGTGAAAGTAATGGTCATTTCTACGTACCGGGCAACCTAGGCTCTACTCTCGGGCGTTGCTCCTCCAAATCGAATAGCTAGGGCCTTAGAAGTCAACGCCAGAAGCATAAAATACAATAAAGATGCAAAAGTTTTTCCATCGTAAAACAGGAATAATTGCAACCAGTGTGAAGGCAATGGTCTTTTCTACGTTCCGGGCAACCTATGCTTCATTCTAGGGCGTTGCTCCACTAGATCGAATAGTTAGAGCCTTAGAAGTCAACGCCAGAAGCATAAAATACCATTTAGATACAACAGTTTTTCCATCGTATAAAACGAATAATTGCAACCAGTGTGAAAGTAAAGGCCATTTCTACGTTCCGGGCAACACAGGCTTTACTCTAGGGCGTTGTTCCACCAGATCGAATAGTTAGGGCCTAAGAAGTCAACGCCAGAAGCATAAAATACAATAAAAATGGAACAGTTTTTCCATCATATAGAATGAATAATTGCAATCAGTGTGAAAGTAATGATCATTTCGACGTTTCGGGCATCCTAGATTTAACTCTGAGGCATTGCTCCACCAGATCGAATACGTAGGGCCTTGGAAGTCAACGCCAGAAGCATAAAGTACAATAAAAATGCAACAGTTTGTAAATCGTATAAAAGGAATAATTGCAACCAGTGTGAAAGTGATAGTCATTTCTACGTTTCGGGCAACCTAGGCTTCACTCTAGGGCGTTGCCCCGCCAGACCGAATAGCTAGGACCTTAGAAGTCAAAGCCAGAAGCAGAAAATACAATAAAAATGCAACAGTATTTCTACCGTATAGCATGAATAATTGCAACCACTGTGAAAGTTATGGTCATATCTACGTTCCGGGCAACCTAGGCTTCACTGTAGGGCGTTGCTCCGCCAGATCGAATGGTTAGGGCCTGAGAAGTCAGCGCCAGAAGCATAAAATAGAATATAAATGCAACAGTTTTTCCATCGTATAAAACGAATAATAGCAACCAGTTTGAAAGTTAAGGTAATTTCTACGTTCCGGGCAACCTAGGCTTCACTCTAGGGCGTTGCTCCACCAGATCGAATAGTTAGGGCATTGGAAGTCGACGCCCGAAGCATAAAATACCAAATAAAAAGAACAGCTTTTCCATTGTATAAAACGAATAATTGCAACCGGAGTGAAAGGTATGGTCATTTCTACGTTCCGGGCAACCTATGCTTCACACTAGGGCGTTGCTCCACTGGATCGAATAGTTAGGGCCTTGGAAGCCAACGCCAGAAGCATAAAATACAAAATAAGGACAACAGCTTTTCCATCGTATAAAACGAATAATTGCAACCAGTGCGAATGTAATGGTCATTTCTACGTTTCGGGCAACATACGCTTCACTCTTGGACGCTGCCCCCGGGATCGAATAGTTAGGGCCTAAGAATTCAACGCCAGAAGCATAGAGTACAATAAAAATGCAACAGTTCTTCCATCGTATAGCATGAATAATTGCAACCAGTGTGAACGATATGGTCATTTCTACCTTCCTGGCAACCTAGATTTCGCTCTAGGGCGTTGCTCCACCACATCGAATAGTTAGGGCCTTAGGAGTCAATGCCCGAAGCATAAAATACAATATAGATACAGCAGCTTTTGCATCGTGTAACAGTAGTAATTGCAACCAGTGTGAAGGTAATGGTCATTTCTACGTTCCGGGCAACCTAGGCTTCACTCTTGGGCGTTACCCCACCAGATCCAATAGATACGGCCTTAGAAGTCAACGCCAGAAGCATAAAATACAAAATAAATACAACAGTGTTTCCATCGTATAAAACGGATAATTGAAACTGGTTTGAAAGTTAGGGTCATTTCTACGTTCCGGGCAACCTCGGCTTCACTCTAGGACGTTGCTGCACCACATCTGAACAGCTACGGCCTTAGAAGTCAACAACAGAAGCAGAAAATACAATATAAATAAAACAGTTCTTCCATCGTATAAAATGAGTAATTGCAACCAGTGTGAAAGTAATGGGCCTTTCTACGTTCCGTGCAACCTAGGCTTCACTCTAGGGCGTTGGTCAACCAGATCGAATAGTTAGGGCCTTCGAAGTCATACGCCAGAAGCATGAAATACAATAAAATATAACAGTTCTTCCCTCGTATAGAATGAATAACTGCAACCAGTGTGAAAGTTATGGTCATTTCGACGTTCCGGGCAACCTAGGCGTCACTCTACAGCGTTGCTACACCAGATCGAATAGTTACGGCCTTAGAAGTCAACGCCAGAAGAATAGAATACAATATAAATACAACAGTTTTTCCGTCGTATAAAACGAATTATTGAACCAGTTTGAATATTACGGTCATATCTACGTTCCGTGCAACCTAGGCTACACTCTAGGGCGTTGGTCAACCAGATCGAATAGTTAGGGCCTTCGAAGTCATACGCCAGAAGCATAAAATACAATAAAATATAACAGTTCTTCCCTCGTATAGAATGAATAACTGCAAACAGTGTGAAAGTTATGGTCATTTCTACATTCCGGGCAACCTAGGCTTCACTCTAGGGCGTTGGACCACCAGATCGAATAGCTAGGGCCTAAGATGTCAACGCCAGAAGTATAAAACACACAATAAATACAACAGCTTTTAAATCGTATAGAACGAATAATTGCAACCAGTGTGAAAGTTATGGTCATTTCTACATGCCAGGCAACCTAGGCTTCACTCTAGGGCGTTCATCCACCAGATCGAATAGTTAGGGCCTAAGAAGTCAACGCCAGAAGCATAAAATACAAAATAAATACAACAGTTTTTCCACCGTATAAAACGGATAATTGAAACTGGTTTGAAAGTTAGGGGCATTTCTACGTTCCGGGCAACCTAGGCTTCACTCAAGGGCGTTGCTCCTCCAGATCGAATAGCCAGGGCCTTAGAAGTCTATGCCCGGAGCATAAAGTACAATAAAAATACAACAGTTTTTCCATCGTATAAAATGAATAATTGCAACCAGTGTGATGGTAATGGTCATTTCTACATTTTGGGCAACCTGGGCTTCACTCTAGGGCGTTACTCAACCAGATCGAATAGTTAGGGCCTAAGAAGTCAACCCCAGAAGCATAAAACATAATATAAATACTACAGTTTTTCCATCGTATAGAACGAATAATTGCAACCAGTGTGAAAGTTATTGTCATTTCTACATGCCGGGCAACCTAGGCTTCACTCTAGGGCATTGTTCCACCAGATCGAATAGTTAGGGCCTAAGAAGTCAACGCCTGAAGCATAAAATACAATAAAAATCCAACAGCTTTTCCATCGTATAATAGAAATAATTGCAACCAGCGTGAAAGTGATAGTCATTTCTATGATCCGGGCAACGTCTGCCTCACTCTAGGGAGTTGTTCCACCAGATCGAATAGTTAGGGCATAGGAAGTCAAGGCCAGAAGCACCAAATACAAAATAAATAAAACAGCTATTCCATCGCAAAAAACAAATAATTGAAACCGGTGTGAAGGACATGGTCATTTCTACGGTCCGGGCAACCTAGGCTCCACTCTAGGGCGTATTCAACCACATCGAATAGCTACGGTCTTCGAATTCAACGCCAGAAGCATAAAATACAGTAAAATACAGCAGCTCTTCACTCGTATAGAATGAATAACTGCAACCTGTGTGAAGGTAACGGTCATTTCTACGTTCCCGCCAACCTAGGCTTCACTCTAGGGCGCTGCTCCACCAGATCGTACAGCTAGGGACTTAGAAGTCAACGCCAGAAGCATAAAATACAATATAAATACAACAGCTTTTCCTTTGTATAAAACGAATAATTGCAACCAGTGTGAAAGTTATGGTCATTTCTACGTTCCGGGCGACATAGGCTTGACTCTTGGCCGTTGCCCCACCAGATAGAATAGTTTGGGCCTTAGAAGTGCAACGCTCGAATCATAAAATACAAAATAAATAGAACTGTTTTTCCATTGTATAAAACGAATAACTGCACCAGTATGAAAGTTATGGTCATTTCTACGTTCCCGGCAACATAGGCTTCGCTCTAGGGCGTTGCTCCACCAGATCGAATGGCTACGGACTTAGAAGTCAACTCCAGGGGCATAAAATACAAAATAAATCCAACAGTTTTTCCATCGTATAAAACGAATAATTGCAACCGGTGTGAAAGTTATGGTCATTTCTACGTTCCGGGCAACCTAGGCTACACTGTATGGCGTTTCTCCACCAGACCGAATAGTTAGGGCCTAAGAAGTCAACTCCAGAGGCATAAAACACAATAAAAATATAACAGTTTTTCCATCGTATAAGACGAATATTTGCAACCGGTGTGAAAGTTATGGTCATTTCTATGTTCCGGGCAAACCTAGGCTTCACTCTAGGGCGTTGCTCCACCAGATCGAATAGTTAGGGCCTAAGAAGTCAACGCCAGAGGCATAAAATACAATAAAAATACAACAGTTTTTCCATCGTGTAACAGGAATAATTGCAACCAGTGTGAAGGATATGGTCATTTCTATGTTCCAGGCAACCTAGGCTCCACCCTAGGGCGTTGCTCCACACACATCGAATAGCTACGGCCTTAGAAGTCAACGCCAGAAGCATAAAATACAATAAGATACAACAGTTCTTCCCTCGTATAGATTGAATAATTGCAACCGCAGTGAAAGTTATGGTCATTTCTAAGTTCCGGGCAACCTAGCCTACACTCTATGGCGTTGCTCCACCAGGTCGAATAGTTAGGGCCTAAGAAGTCAACGCCAGAAGCATAAAACACTATATAAATGCAACAGCTCTTCCATTGTATAACCTGAATAATTGAAACCGGTGTGAAAGTTATGGTCATTTCTATGTTCCGGGCAAACCTAGGCTTCACTCTAGGGCGCTGCTCCACCAGATCGAATAGCTAGGGACTTAGAAGTCAACGCCAGAAGCATAAAATAGAGTATAAATACAACAGTCTTTTCATCGCGTAACAGGAATAATTGCAACCAGTGTGCAGGTAATGGTCATTACTACGTTCCGGGCAACCTAGGCTTCACTCTAGGGCGCTGCTCCACCAGATCGAATAGCTAGGGACTTAGAAGTCAACGCCAGAAGTATAAAATACAATATAAATACAGCAGCTTTTCCATCGTATAACAGGAATAACTGCAACCTGTGTGAAGGTACTGGTCATTTCTACGTTCCGGGCAACCTAGGCTTCACTCTAGGGCGTTGCTCCGCCAGCTCGAATAGCTACCGCCTTAGAAGTCAACGCCAGAAGCATAAAATACAATATAAATGCAACAGTTTTTGCATCGTATAACAGCAGTTATTGCAACCACTGTGAAGGTAATGGTCATTCCTACGTTTCGGGCAACCTAGGCTTCACTCTAGGGCGTTACTTCACCAGATCGAATAGTTAGGGCCTTAGAAGTCATCGCCAGAAGCATAAAATACAAAATAAATACAACAGTTTTTCCATCGTATAAAACGGATAATTGAAACTCGTTTGAAAGATAGGGTCATTTCTACGTTCCAGGCTACCTAGGCTTCACTCTAGGGCGTTGCGCCACCAGATCGAATAGTTAGGGCCTTAGAAGGCTACGCACGAAGCATATAATAAGATAAAAATGCAACAGTTTTTCCATCGTATAACACGAGTAATTGCAACCAGTGTGAAGGATATGGTCATTTCTACGTTCCGGGCAACCTAGGCTTCACTCTAGGGCGTTGCTCCGCCAGATCGAATAGGTATGGCCTTAGAAGTCAACGCCCGAAGCATAAAATACAAAATAAAAAGAACAGTTTTTCCATTGTATAAAACGAATAATTGCAACCAGTGTGAAAGTTATGGTCATTTCTACTTTCTGGGCAACCTAGGCTTCACTCTAGGGCGTTGTTCCACCAGAACGAATAGTTAGGTCCTAAGAAGTCAACGCCAGAAGCATAAAGTACAATAAAAATCCAACAGTTTGTCCACCGTACAACAGGAATAATTGCAACCCGTGTGAAAGTGATGGTCATTTCTACGTTCCTGGCAACCTAGATTTCGCTCTAGGGAGTTGCTCCACCACATCGAATAGTTAGGGCCTTAGAAGTCAATGCCCGAAGCATAAAATACAATATAAATACAGCAGTTTTTCCATTGTATAACCTGAATAATAGCAACCAGTGCGAAAGAAATGATCATTTCTACGTTCCGGGCAACCTAGGCTCCACCCTAGGGCATTGCTCCACCACATCGAATAGCTATGGCCTTAGAAGTCAACGCCAGAAGCATAAAATACAATAAGGTACAACAGTTCTTCCCTCGTATAGAATGAATAATTGCAACCGCAGTGAAAGTTATGGTCATTTCTAAGTTCCGGGCAACCTAGGCTACACTCTATGGCGTTGCTCCACCAGATCGAATAGTTAGGGCCTAAGAAGTCAACGCCAGAAGCATAAAACACTATATAAATGCAACAGCTCTTCCATTGTATAACCTGAATAATTGAAACCGGTGTGAAAGTTATGGTCATTTCTATGTTCCGGGCAAACCTAGGCTTCATTCTAGGGCGTTGCTCCACCAGATCGAATAGTTAGGGCCTAAGAAGTCAACGCCAGCGGCATAAAATACAATATAAATACAGCAGTTTTTCCATTGTATAACCTGAATAATTGCAACCAGCGTGAAAGTAATGGTCATTTCTACGTTTCGGGCAACCTAGGCTTCACCCTAGGTCTATGCTCCAAAAGATCGAATAGCTAGGGCCTTAGAAGTCAATGGCCGAAGCATAAAATACAATAAAGATACAACAGTTTTGCCATCGTATAACAGGAACAATTGCAACCAGTGTGAAAGTGATGGTCATTTCTACGTTCCGGGCAACCTAGGCTTCACTCCAGGGCGTTGCTCCACCAGATCCAATAGTTATGGCTTTAGAAGTCAACGCCAGGAGCATAAAGTACAAAATAAGTACAACAGCTTTTCCATCGTGTAAAACGAATAATTGCAAACAGTGTGAACGCTATGGCCCTTTCTACGTTCCGGGCAACCTAGGCTTGGCTCTTGGGCGTTGCCCTACCAGATCGAACAGTTACGGGCTTAGAAGTCAACGCCCGAACCATAAAATACAATAAAGATACAACAGTTTTTCCATCGTATAACAGGAATAATTGCAATCAGTGTGAAAGTGATAGTCATTTCTACGCTCCGGGCTACCTAGGCTTCAATCTAGTGCGTTGTTCCTTCAGATCGAATAGTTAGGGCCTGAGAAATCAACGCCAGAAGCATAAAATACAATAAACATGCAACAGTCTTTCCATCGTATAACAGGAATAACTGCAACCAGTGTGAAAGTACTGGCCATTTCTACGTTCCGGGTAACCCAGGGGTCACTCTAGGGCGTTGCTCCACCATATCGAATAGCTACGGCCTTAGAAGTCAACGCCAGAAGCTTAAAATACAATATAAATACAACAGCTTTTCCATCGTATATAATGTATATTTGCAAATAGTGTGGAAGTAATGGTCATTTCTACGTTCCTGGCAACCCAGGGTTCACTCTAGGGCATTGCTCCACCAGATCGAATAGATAGGGCCTAAGAAGTCAACGCCAGAAGCATAAAATACAATATAAATACAACAGCTTTTCCATCGTATAGAACGAATAATTGCAACCAGTGTGAAAGTTATTGTCATTTCTACATGCCGGGCAACCTAGGCTTCACTCTAGGGCATTGTTCCACCAGATCGAATAGTTAGGGCCTAAGAAGTCAACGCCAGAAGCATAAAATACAGTAAAAATACAACAGTTTTTCCATCGTATAACAGCAATAACTGCAACCAGTGTGAAAGTACTGGTCATTTCTACGTTTCAGGCAACCTAGACTTAACTCTAGGGCGTTGCTCCACCAAATCGAATAGCTAGATCCTTAGAAGTCAACGCCCAAAGTATAAAATACAATAAAAGTACAACAGTTTTTCCATCGTATAGCACGAATAATTGCAACCAGTGTGACAGTAATGATCATTTCAACGTTTCGGGAATCCTAGACTTAACTGTGAGGCATTGCTCAACCAGATCGAAAACGTAGGGCCTTAGAAGTCAAATCCAGAAGCAAAAAGTACAAAAAAAACCAACAGTTTGACCATCGTATAAAACGAACAATTGCAACCAGTGTGAAAGTAATTGTCATTTCTACGTTCCGGGCCACCTAGGCTTCACTGTATGGGGTTGCTCCACCACATCGAATAGCTACGGCCTTAGAAGTCAACGCCAGAGGCATAAAATACACCATAAATACAAATGTTTTTCCATTGTATAAAACGAATAATTGCAGTGTGAAAGTTGTGGTCATTTCTACGTTCCTGGCAACACAGGGTTCACTCTTGGACGTTGTCCCACCAGATTGAATAGCTAGGAACTTAGAAGTCAATGCCAGAAGCAGAAAATACGATAAAAATACAACAGCTTTTCCATCATATAAAATGAACAATTGCAAACAGTGTGAAGGTGATGGTCATTTCTACGTTTCGGGCAACCTATGCTTTACTCTAGGGCGCTGCTCCACCAGATCGAATAGCTGGGGTCTTAGAAGTCAACGCCCGAAACATAAAATACAATAAAGATACAAGAGTTTTCCATCGTATAACAGGAATAATTGCAACCAGAGTAGAAGTGAAGGTCGTTTCTACGTTCCGAGCAGCCTAGGCTTCACTCTGGGGCGTTGCTCCACGAGATCAAATAGTTAGGGACTTAGAATTCGACGCTAGAAGCATAAAATACAATAAAAATGCCACAGTTTTTCCATCGTATAACAGGAATAACTGCAACCAGTGTGAAAGTACTTGTCATTTCTACGTTCCGTGTAACCTAGGCTTCACTCTAAGGCGTAGCTCCACCAGATCGGACAACTAGGGACTTAGAAGTCAACGCCAGAAGCATAAAATGCAATATAAATGCAACAGTTTTTCCATTGTACAACAGGAATAATTGCAACCAGTGTGAAAGTAATGGGCGTTTCTACGTTCCGCGCAACCTAGGCTTCACTCTAGGGCGTTGTTCCACCAAATCGAATAGTTAGAGCCTAAGAAGTCAACGCCAGAAGCACCAAATACAAAATAAATACAACTGTTTTTCCATCGTATAAAACGAATAATTGCAACCAGTGTGAAAGTAATTGTCATTTCTACGTTCCGGGCAACCTAGGCTTCACTATAGGGCGTTCCTCCACCACATCGAATAGATACGGCCTTAGAAGTCAACGCCAGAGGCATAAAATACACCATAAATAGAAAAGTTTTTCCATTGTATAAAACGAATAATTGCAACCAGTGTGAAAGTTGTGGTCATTTCTACGTTCCGGGCAACATAGGGTTCACTCTTGGACGTTGCCCCACCAGATTGAATAGCTAGGACCTTAGAAGTCAATGCCAGAAGCAGAAAATACAATAAAGATACAACAGCTTTTCCATCATATAATATGAACAATTGCAAACAGTGTGAAGGTGATGGTCATTTCTTCGTTTCGGGCAACCTAGGCTTTACTCTAGGGCGCTGCTCCACCAGATCGAATAGCTGGGGTCTTAGAAGTCAACGCCCGAAGCATAAAATACAATAAAGATACAACAGTTTTTCCATCGAATTACAGGAATATTTGCTACCAGAGTGAAGGAGATGGTCATTTCTACGTTCCGGGCAACCTAGGCTCCACTCTAGGGCGTTGCTCCACCAAATCCAATAGTTAAGGCCTAAGAAGTCAACGCCAGAAGCACCAAATGCAAAATAAATACAACAGTTTTTCCATCGTATAATACGAATAATTGCAACCAGTGTGAAGGTAATGGTCAATTCCACGTTCCGGGCAACCTAGGCTTCAGTCTAGGGCGTTGCTCAGCTACATCGAATAGCTGCGGCCTTAAAAGTCAACGCCAGAAGCATAAGGTACAATATAAATGCAATATTTTTTCCATTGAATAAAACGAATAATTGCTATCAGTGTGAAAGTGATGGTCAGTTCTACGTTCCGGGCAACATAGGCTTCACTGTTGGACGTTTCCCCACCAGACGGAATAGCTAGGACCTTAGAAGTCAAGGCCAGAAGCAGAAAATACAATGTAAATGTAACAGTATTTCTACCGTATAGCATGAATAATTGCAACCACTGTGAAAGTTGTGGTCATATCTACGTTCCGGGCAACCTAGGCTTGACTCTAGGGCGTTGCTCCACCACACCTAATAGCTACGACCGTAGAAGTTATCGCCGGAAGCATAAAATAAATTATAAATACAACAGCTTTTCCAACGTAAAGAATGAATAAATGCAAACAGTGAGAAAGTGATGGTCATTTCTACGTTCCGGGCAACCTAGGCTACACTATAGGGCGTTGCTCCACCACATCGAATAGCGACGGCCTTAGAAGTCAACGCCAGAGGCATAAAATACAACATAAATACAACAGTTTTTCAATTGTATAAAACGAATCATTGCAACCAGTGTGAAAGTTGTGGTCATTTCTACGTTCCGGACAACATAGGGCTCACTCTTGGACGTTGCCCCACCAGATTGAATAGCTAGGACCTTAGAAGTCAACGCCAGAAGCATAAAATGCAGTATAAATACAACAGTTTTTCCATTGAATAAAACGTATAATTGCTATCAGTGTGAAAGTGATGGTCATTTCTGCGTTCCGGGCAACATAGGCTTCACCCTTGGACGTTGCCTCACCAGACGGAATAGCTGGGACCTTAGAAGTCTACGCCAGAAGCATAAAATACAATATAAATACAACTGCTTTTCCATCGTATAAAATGAATAATTGCAAGCGGTGTGAAAGTAATGGTCATGCTGCGTTCCGGACAACCTAGGCTTCCCTGTAGGGCGTTGCTCCACCAGATCGAATAGTTAGGGCATTGGAAGTCCACGCCCGAAGCATTAAATACAAAATAAAAAGAACAGTTTTTCCATTGATTAAAACGAATAATTGCAACCGGAGTGAAAGTTATGGTCATTTCTACGTTCCGGTCAACCTAGGCTTCACACTAGGGCGTTGCTCCACTGGATCGAATAGTTAGGGCCTTGGAAGCCAACGCCAGAAGCATAAAATACAATATAAATACAACACCTTTCCCATCGTATTACAGGAATAATTGCAACCAGTGTTAAGGTTATGGTCATTTCTACGTTCCGGGCAATCTAGGCTTCATTCTGGGGCGTTGCTCCACTAGATCGAATAGTTAGGGCCTTAGAAGTCAACGCCAGAAGCATAAAATACTATATAGATACAACAGTTTTTCCATCGTATAAAAAGAATAATTGCAACCAGTGCGAATGTAATGGTCATTTATACGTTTCAGGCAACATACGCTTCACTCTTGGACCCTGCCCCCGGGATCGAATAGTTAGGGCCTAAGAAGTCAACGCCAGAAGCATAGAGTACAGTAAAAATGCAACAGTTTTTCCATCGTATAGCATGAATAATTGCAACCAGTGTGACAGTAATAATCATTTCATCGTTTCGGAATCCTAGACTTAACTGAGAGGCATTGCTCCACCAGATCGAATACAAAGGGCCTTAGTAGTCAAAGCCAGAAGTATAAGGTACAGAACAATCCAACAGTTTGTCCACCGTATAACAGGAATATTGCAAACACGGTGAAAGTAATGGTCATTTCTACGTTCCGGGAAGCCTAGGCTTCACGCTAGGGCGTTGCTCCACCACATCGAATAGCTACCACCTTAGAAGTCAACGACTGAGGCATAGAATACAAAATAAGGACAACAGCTTTTCCATCGTATAAAACGAATAATTGCAACCAGTGTGAAAGTTATGGTCATTTCTACGTTCAGGGCAACCTAGGCTTCATTCTAGGGCGTTGCTCCACTAGATCGAGTAGTTAGGGCCTTAGAAGTCAACGCCAGAAGCATAAAATACCATTTAGATACAACAGTTTTTCCATCGTATAAAACGAATAATTGCAACCAGTGTGAAAGTAAAGGCCATTTCCACGTTCCGGGCAACACAGGCTTCACTCTAGGGCGTTGTTCCACCAGATCGAATAGTTAGGGCCTAAGAAGTCAACGCCAGAAGCATAAACTACAATAAAAATGGAACAGTTTTTCCATCATAACGAATGAATAATTGCAATCAGTGTGAAAGCAATGATCATTTCGACGTCTCGGGCATCGTAGATTTAACTCTGAGGCATTGCTCCACCAGATCGAATACGTAGGGCCTTGGAAGTCAACGCCAGAAGCATAAAGTACAAGAAAAATGCAACAGTTTGTCCATCGTATAACAGGAATAATTGCACCCAGTGTGAAAGTGATAGTCATTTCTACGTTTCGGGCAACCTAGGCTTCACTGTAGTGCGTTGCTCCGCCTGATCGAATAGTTAGGGCCTGAGAAGTCAGCGCCAGAAGCATAAAATGGAATATACATTCAACAGTTTTTCCATCGTATAAAACGAATAATAGCAACGAGTTTGAAAGTTAAGGTAATTTCTACGTTCCGGGCAACCTAGGCTTCACTCTAGGGCGTTGCTCCACCAGATCGAATAGTTAGGGCATTGGAAGTCCACGCCCGAAGCATAAAACACAAAATAAAGAGAACAGTTTTTCCATTGTATAAAACGAATAATTGCAACCGGAGTGAAAGTTATGGTCATTACTACGTTCCGGGCAACCCAGGCTTCACTCTAGGGCATAGCACCACCAGGTCGAATAGTTAGGGCCTTAGAAAGCAACTCCAGACACATAAAATACAATAAAAATACAACAGTTTTTCCATCGTATAAAAAGAATAATTGTAACCAGTGTCAAAGTAATGGTCATTTCTACGTTTCGGGCAACATACGCTTCACTCTTGAACGTTACCCCACGAGATAGAATGCCTAGGACCTTAGAAGACAACGCCAGAGACATAAAATACTATAAAAATGCAACAGTTTTCCCATCGTATAGCAGGAATAACTGCAACCAGTGTGAAAGTACTGGTCATTTCTACGTTTCGGGCAACCTAGACTTCACGCTAGGGCGGTGCTCCACCAAATCAAATAGCTAGGGACTTAGAAGTCAACGCCAGAAACATAAAATACAATAAAAATGCAACAGTTTTTCCATCCTATAACAGAAATAACTACAGCCAGTGTGAAAGAAACGGTCATTTCTACGTTCCGGGCAACCGATGCTTCATTCTAGGGCGTTGCTCCACCATATCGTAAAGTTAGGGCCTAAGAAGTCAACGCCAGAAGCATATAATAAAATAAAATTACAACAGTTTTTCCATCGCATAACAGGAATAATTGCAACCAGT